>NW_015173698.1:215238-221139 GCF_001447785.1 Gekko japonicus | reverse complement strand
TGGAGCACAAGAACAATAGTCTACCAGGACTCTGGAAGTAACCAGTCAAGTAGTAATGTTATGTAAATAGCCTATAATTGGGAGTGGGGTGTGTTTGGGTGTGGCAATTGTATGCTATTTAAACAGGGCTGAGGCCCTGGAGTCTGGTCTTGTACTTGCTGAAATCACTAATAAAGTAGAGCTGATCACTAGTAGTGGGGTCTGCTCATCCATGGAACCCAGTATTTAACAGAAGCAAATTCTATCCTGTCATTGTGATGAATTTCTCTCCCTAACGAGTGCCCTTTCAGCACATAGCCAAAGTCCAATTTCTATCTTGCTGGTATCTTTGAAAACAAGCAGCCTGTTTCCTTAGCACTGCTAGCTGGAGCTGGAGACAAATATTGATAGATCATGACAGTGTTTAATTTATTTCATTGCTGGAGATTGATTTCCTTCCTTGGCCTCCACCAGTATTGGCTGCCGGCCCAGAAAGATCTCTTAATTTGTTATCTTTAAGGTGTCACCTCACACCAAGGGGGGGTGGGGGTAAGACGTTCTAATATAAAATCCCTCAGAGGCACTGTGAGTATTTCATGTGTGACTGAGCCTTAACTGTGGTCCTGATGTTGGAAGGAACATGGTTGGCTGAGGGGTGCCGAATTGCATCATCAGCTAAGAGACTGGGTCAAACTCATCAACTGAAAGCTGGGGAGAAGGATATTGACTACTGGCTCCTCTTTGACCCTTGATTTGCCTGTCAGGGATTACAAGACTGTCCTCTGCTTTGATACAGCAGGCATCTGGCAGCATGAGAAAGATGGAGGGCTATGAAACAAAACAGAGCCAGCCTGTCTATGGCATTGTACAGATGGCAGGAGTGGGGAGCCATCAAGGGAATCCAATAATGGCTGGTTTAATGGTCTGGTAATCCTCAAGATGGAGAAAGGATGCTGGCTTGATTTTGGGAGGGGGGTGTCTCTTTGCTCCTGAGCTTGGTTTGCATTGATAGCTCCCTCCCAAGCTGCTATCTCACACTCCCAAAAGAAAGGAATACCCCAAGGAGTGAGCAAGGTGACATTCCAAAGCACTGACACACTTGCTGATGTGACTGGCTCAGCACACCCATCTCAGTTACAACATGACGTGAACTCAGTAGAATTAGACCATCTTAGACCAGACCCATAAAAGCTGGCTCATCATGGTGTATGTGTTTATAGGGCTATCATAAATACACACACTTCAGGACTAGCGGTATTTCCAAAGAGCCCGAGTCAGTCAATTTTAGCCCCATCTGTAGGCTAATTTTAGTTATTTGTTTATACATTTTCTGTGCTGCCTCTCAGAGCACCCGTTCGAGGTGGCTCACAAAGCGCACAAAGCGATCAAATCACAAAGCAGCATTAAAAAAACCATTAAACTCAACATGCTGTTAAGAACAGTCATAAAAACCCCATCAAAATGTTCAGGTGGACAGCCGTGTTGGTCTGCAGTAGGAGATCAAGATTTGAATCCAGTAGCACCTTAGTAACCAAGAAGATTTCCAGCTCCGACTAGGGGAGCATTGACTCTCAAAAGCTTATACCCTGGAAATCGTGTTGGTCTTTAAGGTGCTCCTGGACTTGAATCTTGCTCATCAAAGAAAGAGCTTCTGTTCGGTCAAGTGAGGGGAAGCTGACTCCATAAAAACAAGACTGAATTATCCTATCTCTTTGGTCCTTTCTGTGGGGGAAGGAGTGGCTTCTAAGGGGACCGGAAAAGGGGTGAGGATGAGGGCTCTTTTTGTAGCAGGAACTCCTTTGCATATTAGGCCACACCCCCTAATGTAGCCAATCCTCCAAGAGCTTACAGAGTTCTTCTTACAGGAGCTACTGTAAGCTCTTGGAGGACTGGCTACATTAGGGGTGTGTCACTTAATATGCAAATGAGTACCTGCTGATGAGTACTCCGAAGAATCAATTCTACATTGCATTACTCTGGCATGGAGCCCGGGGTGGGTGGGTTAAAGTTTGCCAGAAACAGCATTCAGATACCCTGCGGAAACGGCGAGGGAGGGGGAAGCTGAACTGACAGCTGAACAATGTAGAATGGGAAAATAGCCTGGCAATGAGCATAATAAAGTAAAAGAAGAACATAAAACAAAGACTATTAGGCAACTATTATTATATATTTGATCGTGTATTTCAGATGCAGTAGCATGCTACCCAAAATTTTGCCACAGTTTCGGTAATTGTCCGGTTTCCATCAATTAACAGAGACAATAAAAGTCCAATACTTCTGTTATGGCAAAATAAGTTACGGGAACGCTTTGTTTATAGTCAAATTACAGTAAACTCTATGAGAACAAATATAGAGAGTTATCAAAAAACAGTTTCGGTAATTGTCCGGTTCCCATCAATTAACAATCGGTTACATTGCTCAGCACCTGATTGTCCCACCATATCTGTTATAAGAGGAGTAATATATTTGTCACGGATCTTGTTATACCAGTTACATCTGAGCATCATGTGCTCAATAGTTTCTGTCTCTCCTGAGCCGCGTCGACAAAGTCTATATTCAGTGGGGATCCTTTTGAATCTGCCCTCAAGCATCGCGGACGGGAAAGCCTCACATCTGGCTAATGTGAAGGTTTTCCTAAACTTGTGAGTATCAAGCTGTGATAAATAGGACATGGGTTGCAAGCGATATTTGACAGAATCTGGGGCTCTAAACTTAGGACAGCTACCGAGATCTGTCTGTCTCTCCATGTCCATCATTCTCTGTTTTAGGGCTGATTTTACTACATTTACTGTCCTAAATTCATGTTATATTTAAGCATGTGTGTTCTATGGCTTGTTGCCGTAATAAATGCCTGCCTGCCTGCCTGCCCTGGCAATGATTTTTATGTATTGAAAGGCGGGAGACGATTATCAATACAAGGCTTTTATTCAGAACATTACTCAGCTCTAATCTGACTCTGCGAAGAGCGGCATCCAAATTTATACTGTTCCAAACTGAACTATATACAATGTAACTACTTTCATGAGGTCTGATTGGACCTAAGCGGAGCTTTCTGATAGGATACTCTGTATGGCTTTAGGTCTTTATTACGCAGCCAATCACAACAGAGGAAACTACCGTAGGATACCTTAGCACAAACAATAACTAAACAGCTTAGAAATAACTCAGAACATAACAATGATGGAGAGTGAACACTGGAGGTGATGCAGAAATAAAAGTATAGGGCAACTCGAAAGAGGGAAGCAATGTAGAATGCAAAAAAAATGACACGACACATGACAATTGTGAGCACGGGGTAAAACCCAGTGCGAAAACAGCCTTTGTTCTGTTTTTGTCCCACCTTTCATCCAATAAACTGAGGAAACAAAGAGTTCCCTCACAACAGCTCTGTGGGATATGCTAGCTCACAAGAAAGTGGCTGGTCCAAGGTCATCCAATTAACGTGATGGGTTAGTGGGGTTTGGGGCTCAGATCTCTCCATTGCTAGTCCAAGCACACTGGCCACAATAGCTTGTCATCCCAAAGCTTCAAAAACTCACTCCACAAGGGGCTTAGATCCAAACCAGTAATTTCTGCAGACAGAAGGGATTTCCATCTTGTGGAGTGTTACTTCCTCCCCTCCTCTCTCCTGGTACAGCCCCAAGTGCCCCCTTTAAGATGCTCCTTTGAGGGGAGCCCCCCCCCGAGGAGAGCATCAGAGGTACATAGCAGGAAAGTAGAATGGGCAAAAATCCACATTTTGGGAGAAATCTTCCATTGGATTCAAACCACTATTTGTTAATTTTATTGTGTCACAAGACTTATTGTCAGGGCTATTTTTGGGCAGGAACGCACAGGAACGGAGTTCTGGCTGGCTCCCGAGTTGGCCACGCCCAGTAGGAACTCATTAGCATAATAGGCCACACCCAACAGCAGAAACTCATTAGGATTGGCTACATTAGGGGTGTGTGGCCTAACATGCAAAGGAGTTCCTGCTACAAAAAAAGCCCTGGGTTTTGACCACAAACAAGGTAAACAGAATAAGAAGCAAAAGGTGGGTGTGGCTGGATGACCACACTTCTGGTAACATGGGGGTGTGGCCTAATGTGCTAATGAGCTGTGATGTCAGGGGTGTGGCCTAATATGCTAATGAGTTTCTGCTGTTGGGTGTGGCCTATTATGCTAATGAGTTCCTGTTGGGCTTTTTCTACAAAAAGAGCCCTGCTTATTGTTGCTTTTCTATAAAATCAGCATGAGCTCAGTTCTTTCCCCTCATATATATTTCAGTCTCTCACTCAATGATCATAACTATGATTGCATTTTCTACTAGTTCAGGTGTGCAGAATAGTTTGAACTAACTGTTGTGCAGTATTTTAGGGTTTTATTTTTTTAATTGTTTTCTAATTGCTGTTTTAATGGTACTATATTAAGAATTGTTGTAAACCGATCTGAGTCCACAAGTGGGGACGGCGGTATATAAATCAAATAAATCAATCAAATCAAATCAAATGCTAATTGTTTGAAGCATGTAAGTACCCCTGTTTCTCAGATGCAAAAAGTTGTGGAATGAGTCACAGGTCTGGTATTGGATCAAGGCTGGTCCAAGGTTTTTTTTGGGGGGGGGGCACCCTAGACAAACTATGACTTTGGCATCCCCCCCCCTTCAACAGAGTATAAAAAGTCCAGAATGAACATTTTAAAAGTGTATCCAATAGCTGTGTGAGGGGCCTTATTTGGATCCTGGCTATGGTGCAAGGTGGGCACAGGAGTTACCCAGATCTTAATTGATTGCTGGAACTGCTATTTGCCTTGAAGAGATACGTGCAAAGGTATGCAAACAATGGATGAATAAAGTTCCAGGTGAGGTCAGTCATGTTGGTCTAAAGCAGCAGAACAAATTAAAGCATCTGCATCTTGTTACATGTTAATTTGCTGTTCAGCCTCTGGCTAGAAGTTTGAACTCTACATCCCATTCCAATGTATTTGAAAAAGTGTGCACGCCTTGAATAAAAGTGGTCTTAAAAGTGCCACTGGACTCTAATTTTGTTCTAATGAATGAATAAAGGTAGCCACATCAAGATCATGAACAGATTAAATGAATACAAAATTCTTTGGTTAAAATCCAGAGATGCACATCATAAGATCTTTATAGCATGCTGGTGTTTTAATTTATTTTATATAAAGTTACTGTTTTGCTCTGTATTGTGTGTTATATATTGTTACATCTCCAGTCAAAATGAAAGAGGTGATACCTGAGGTAAAAGGCCTCCACCTTAGACACCAAACAGCCACTGCCACTCAGAGCGGACAACACGGATTTCCTAGGAAACACCCTTGGAGGGAAGAAGGAGGAGATGTAACATCAACTTGTGAGAGGAAGAAACCTGTTCTCACTGGCCATTCTCATGCATTCTGTCTCTTTTCCAAGGAAACTGCCCAGGACACCAGTGGGGTGGGGACACCGGGTGGCAAGCAGCAACCATGTGCAGCACCCCACATTTGAGCGTTGCTGTGCGGGGGGAGAGATTTTGGCAGGGCTATTTTTGGGCAGGAACGCACAGGAACGGAGTTCCGGCTGGCTCCCAAGTTGGCCACGCCCAGCAGGAACTCATTAGCATAATAGGCCACACCCAACAGCAGAAACTCATTAGGACTGGCTACATTAGGGGTGTGTGGCCTAACATGCAAAGGAGTTCCTGCTCCAAAAAAAGGCCCTGGGTTTTGACAACAAACAAGGTAAACAGAATAACAAGCAAAAGGTGGGTGTGGCTGGATGACCACACTTCTGGTAACATGTGGGTGCGGCCTAATGTGCTAATGAGCTGTGCTGTCAGGGGTGTGGCCCAATATGCTAATGAGTTCCTGCTGTTGGGTGTGGCCTATTATGCTAATGAGTTCCTGCTGGGCTTTTTCTACAAAAAGAGCCCTGGCATTTTGGCCTCC
>NW_015173698.1:208108-215227 GCF_001447785.1 Gekko japonicus | reverse complement strand
CTGCTCCCATGAGGGAGGGAGAGAGGAAGAACAGGCAGCCTCCAACTCTGCCACCACCTGGCTCCCCCTTCCTCCTTCTCTCCTGTCTGGGTCCGCGTATGATGGTGGGAGGAGGGCAGCTAGCCACTGGCCTAGGGTGTCAAAGACCCTTGGGCCTATTGGGTTAAATGTAAAAAAAGAAAAATAATTTGCCTTCGAAGTACAGAAGCTTTATGCAGTATCCCCGATCACATTTCCCAGTTAAGGGGAAAATGCTGTTGGGAAAAAATTACAAAGATGATCTGACTCCAAGGGTAACAAGAAAAAGAAATTTTGCTTACAAAAATAGAAGCACATCTTGCATGACATATTAATGTAGGTACATTTAACTTATTGTGAACAGATTAACTTCAAAAAGGTTAACTTGCTACATCTCCAAGCCCAGGTAAGAGAGGGAAGAAGAGAGGTGCTCTATAGGATGAAACAGAAGGCAAGTGAGGGCCAATGAGGTTCAGCATCTAACCGAGAAGAGGGTGGGACCAACTGCCAAGTGTACCCCAGTGAAATAATTCTCTTAACCCCTTCCCTCCCAAGATCCTCTTGCATGCAGAGTTACAGCATCCAACAGGGCCAGCTCTGGTCTCTCTCTCCCCCCCTAATACTTTCTTGTCCCTACTTTTCTTCCCGGCAATGGTGTAAGAATTTAACCTGTTTGGTATTCCTACATCAAGCCCAGATGAGATGCTGTAAGGTCTCTGATTATATCTTTAGCACATTTTCTTTTCAGGCTATGATTTGGACTGTACTGCAGCACAAGCAGAGGAAAACGTTTACTCCCCCCACCCCCACCTTTTTATTGACCTCAAGAAGCCCAGATCGAATACTGATCCCATAAATTATGAGGAAGTTCCTTTCAGACACAAATCCTCAGTTCACACTCCCCAGCACCAGATTTCTTGCCGCATCATGCAGAATTTGCAGGGAATTAACACAGAATGTAGCTGAATATAGATATTTTGTTCAATCTATTCTGTGATTTTAAGAACGCATAGACCACTCAGTAATTTAAAATATTGTGTATTTCCTAAAATTTATCAGATTCATGTACATTGTTGTAACTGATCTTGTGCTGGTCACGAACCATAATAATAAATTTGATTTGATTTGATACTGATCCCACTGGAAGAAAAGTGCAGGTTGTCTGTCTGGTCCCTGTTTAGGACGTCTGTCTGTTTTGGGTAGCCAATTGAGGTCAGGAAAATATTGTTATGGTTTAGCCCATAGCACATCAACTGATCTGGTCTGTAGCAACTGATTTCAAATGTCCTTCCTCCAATAGCTCAGTGGTGAGGAAAAGGCACTCTACACATGGTCACAGCCACTCTTCTTATTACTGACTTCCTCTGCTTCTCAGTCACCCCCAGGGCCAATTTTTTAAAGGGCCAGTCTTATCAGTAGCACCAGGCTGAGGGCTCTCAACATATTTATTGTCTAAGATTAGTGGACAAACAAGGTTGTGCTTATCCGACTGTTGACCTTCAGGGCAGTGGCTTACAGAATTAAATAGATAGCTTATTTGCCTCTCCGGTGAGTCAGGATTCATGGCTGTTAATGAATCCAGCATCATTAAATGCTAGATCCTACATTATACAGAATGCTTTTTATGATATTCTTTGTACTTAAGGCACTATGATCTACTAGCTTCGAGTCCATTAGAACCCTGGAGACTAACGTGATTTCAAGAGTCAAACCTCCCTTTGTCAGATAGGCAGTAAATAGGGTTGCCAAGCCTTACCTGCTGCTGGAGCGGGGGGCTCCTGGCTTGTTCCTGGAGCGTGCGTGCACCGCAACCGCATCACCCAGAAGTGACGCGACCATGCCGGGCATGCTGGGGGTGAGGCCACGACCATCCGAGGGAAAACCATAGAGTTTTCCCTCGGATGACCGTGGCCCCGCCCCCAGCGTGCCCGGCGTGGTCGCATCACTTCCAGGTGACGTGCAAATCGTGTACTTTGGGGGTGGGGTTCCCCCCGGGGCCCGATCCGCCGGCGGTGGGGAACGGGCCTCTAGGGCGGGGGTTTCCCCGCCCCCCGGCGGGACTTGGCAAGCCTAGCAGTAAAACTCTGAATCCCAGTGCCAGGAGGCAACATTGGGGAAGGCCTCGGCACCGGTGAGGTGTGCAGGAGAAGGACCCTGAGGAGGCTAGATTTTGACTCAGGCTCTGGGCTACCTTGTGGCCCTTGTCCCCTTTTCTAACTCATTCAGCCTGCGCCCTGCCTTTTCCTATGTAGCTATTTCTTTGGGGCTCTAAAAAGGCTCAGTTCCCCACCTTCTCTGCTTGCCTGCCAGATGCTCACACTGCCATCCTTTCTGGACCGATTGCTTGAAAACCAGCAACTGATCCGCTAGCAACAGCAGTGCCCTGACTGACTACGTCCGTGAGGGAGATGTTTGGTTGGCTGGCCGGCTCATCTCCCTCTCTATATGTGTCAAGGGAAAGACTGTTAATTCAGCTGTTCTGCTTGGCTGGCGTTTAAACGTCTATATTTGGATGATAATTGATGTGAGGGAGGATTTTACGCAATATCAGACCTTGACCAAATGTTTCCATTTACGTGGCAAGACCTGTAGAAAATAAGGAAGTGACTAATTCACCTGCTGTTACAGATGTCAACAGGTCTTCCTTAATACCGCCAAAATCTTTTGTGCTTGCCACAGTTAGAATTTTAACTACGGAAATACGCCACACATAATCCTTTTTCTATTACATTAATCCAACCAGACTTATATGTTAAAAAGGTATATTATGAGGTAGAGGACATGGGTAAAGAGAACTCTTTTTTCCCTCTCTCAAAATACTTCTGGGCATCCAATGAAGTTGATGGGCAGTCAATTCAAAACAGAGAAAAGAAAGTACTTCATCACACACTTAACTTGATGAACTCACTGTCACCAGATGCACTGGTGGCTTATACCTTAGATGACTGTAAGAGAAAGAGAAAACATCACAGAGGAGAAAATTGTCAGTCTGGCTATTAGCTATTATGACTAAATAGAACTTGCATATTCAGTGGCAGGATTAGGATAATACATTTTTTTGGGGGGGATAATAAATTTTTATTAAACCACAAACCATATTACAATACAGAAAAAACTATAAAAGAACACCCAAATACACACAAAACCTCACAATATGTTTACATTTTAATATATATAAAGAAATATTAATGTTCTTCATATATAAAATTGACTAACACAATTTTACAATATCTTTTACCACATCTTCATACAAAATAATGTACAAATCTTTTTATTACTGCTTACAATCCAATATTTTATGTGTGTGTGTATACACATATACACACCTTTTTCATATTATCTCCCATGTTATGGGAAGTTCACTTCCCTCCAACCACAGTGTGAGGTTCAACAGCATGCAAATCTCCACCCACGTTTCCAGGCAATCGTTATGCTTTATTAGACTACAGTTCTGTTGCCATAATCTACAGGTATATTGTTAGAAATGACAATGGGGTGGATGCATTACTACATATAACATGATGCTGCAATTGGCTAAGCAAATTAAATCCAAGCGCGCGCGGGGGAATTCTCCCGGCGGGAGGTTACATAATGAACGGGAGACTCTCTGTGCCCCATGAGAGCAGAAATATTCACACCAACAGTGGAACTCAAACCCTCCCTCCTTCTCAAGGTTAGTCAGATAACTCAGTCTGGCAGCGCCAGTTCGCACGGTTTCTTGAGCACCTCCCTATCGCTGTTTACAGCAAGCGAGCAAAGCAAGCAAGCAAGCGCACTCGCCCCATAGTCAGGAAAGAACAAACACAAGTGAAACATGGCAGCTAGCTGACACATAGCCACCAAGCTCTCCATTTATCTCCAGCCATTTCACCTTATCACACTATGCCAACTCCTTACATTTCTGATATATTAAGTTTCCGATGCTTTTTAACTTGTTCCTTAATGATTTGGAGTTGGGAGTAAGCAGTGAAGTGGCTAAATTTGCGGATGACACAAAGTTGCTCAGGTGGTGAGAACCAGGGAGGATTGTGAGGAACTCCAAAGGGATCTGCCGAGGATAGGTGAGTGAGCGTCAACGTGGGAAATGGGGTTCAGTGTGGCCAAGTGCAAAGTGATGCATATTGGAGCCAAAAATCCTAACTATAAATGCATGTTGATGCGGTCCAAACTGGCAGAGACTGACCAAGAGAGAGATAAGAACATAAGAACATAAAAGAAGCCAATGTTGGATCAGGCCAATGGCCCATCCAGTCCAACACTCTGTCACACAGTGGCCAAAAATACCAGATGCCATCAGGAGGTCCAGCAGTGGGGCCAGGACACTAGAAGCACTCCCACTGTCCCCCCCCCCAAAGCACCAAGAATACAGAGCATCACTTGCCCCAGACCGAGAGTTCCTATGTATACCTTGTGGCTAATAGCCACTGATGGACCTCTGCTCCATATGTTTAATTCCTTCTTGAAGCCATCCATGCTTGTAGCCGCCACTACCTCCTGTGGCAGTGAATTCTATGTGTTAATCACTCTTTGGGTGAAGAAGTAATTCCTTTTATCTGTTCTAACCCAACTGCCCAGCAATTTCATTGAGTGCCCATGAGTTCTTTTATTGTGAGAAAGGGAGAAGAGTATGTCTTTCTCTACCTGCTCTGTTCCATGCATAATCTTATTAACCTCGATCATGTCACCCCTCAGCAGACGTTTCTCCAAGCTAAAGAGCCCCAAACCACAAAAAATCAGCCAGTATCATAATGCCCCTGTATAAATCAGTGGTGCAACCTCATTTGGAGTACTGTGTACAGTTCTGGTCACCACACCTCAAAAAGGATATTATAGCATTGGAAAAAGTGCAGAAAAGGGCAACTAGAATGATAAAAAGGTTGGAATACTTTCCCTATGAAGAGAGGTTAAAGCACTTGGGAACAATACCCCGGAACAATTCTCCATTATATTCGATGGGGACAGTCCCCGTAGGGTATAATGAAGCCAAATAAATGTGGGTTTCCCAAATATTTACCTGAATTGCAATACAATACCAATATTGGTATTCAGGAATATTTGGATTACCGATATTTTTCTGGTCCAACAGACCCGAATCGGGGGAAAACATTTTTTTTGCATACCTCCTAATGGCTACCCTCTGAAAATATGTATCTTATGATTTTATTCATGCTGTTTCACCTAATGTTTTTTGCATTGGCTGCTCTTGATTATTTTAGCTGCTGTTGACTTGCTGCTTCTGCTGCTTAATGTTTTAATTGTTTACTTCTTTCTTTAATGTTTATAAATCACTTTGAGTATTGTTTTAATAAAACAAAGGGAGGATATCAATTTTCCAGATAAGTAAATACTGGTGTTATGGATTTATACATTTAAACATTCCTACCCTGCCTCCCAAATACTCTTTACCTAGAAAACTAATCTCTCAGGTTTACCTGAGTAGACAAGCAAGTCTTTCAGCCATACCTCACAGGATGGTTGTGATGCTCAGAGATTCCTGAACGAAATATAGGCTGCCAACCATACTAGTCAATAATACAGCAAATGTATTCATAACTCAGTTATTTTTGAACCACTGAACTGTGTTTTTAAAACCCGACAGCAAAAAGAAACTTTTTAGCACACTAAACTCCATCTGTCAAGCATGCGTTGGTCATTCATTGATTCTTCTGCCTGCTTCTATGTTTTATACTTGCATCTAGCCAAAATGTCAAGGACTCAGCAGCTGAATTAATGAACCTTACCGGACTAATGAGGGATAAGAATAAGAAACAGTTCAATGCATATCAAGTTCAGTTAACTAATGGGCTTGCTGCATGACTAAAATCTCTGCGTACCTTTTCTTTGTGCTGTGCTTTCAGCATGCTTAGTCTCTGACTTCAGTGGTTGGTCTGTGAGCACTTATTCCAGAGAAGAAATAACTTAAATGGCTTACTGATATTTTCTTTCTTTGGGGGTTCAAAGTAGAAGATGCCCAGCCTGGCAACCAGCAGCAGACCGAGGGTGGGGCATGCTAGGGATGCCAACCTTTAGGTAGGAGCTGGCCTGACAGTTCCCCCTAGGGTTGCCAACCCCCCCGGTTTGCCAGGGGTCCCCCGTTTTTTGGGGGGTTCTACCCACCCCCAACATCCACAGCCACCCATCTCTCTACCTTTAACTGTGTGCAACCTGTGTTTCATCCCAAGCGCGAACTCCGCAAGCTTGCAGGGAAAAGCCAGCTTCGTTCTTAAAAGGGAAACGCAGCTGCTCTTAAAGGGGAAACACTGGCTTCTTCCCCCACTGGGTGCTCCCCAGGGTCTCCCCACTCCAGAGTTTCCTGTCTTGCCTGCTGCAGCTGGGAGGTGGGGGCAGGCCTGGCTTCCACGACTTCCTGCCAGCTTCCTTCTGAGTCCCTGGTGGCTGTGACTTCCCTGTCCCCCACTCAGCCATCCCCTCTGCCCTCTTCCCATCGTCTTTTGATGGCTTAGCTTGCCAGAGTGCACCCAGCCTTTCCGGCAGCACCCCGATGTCCTCCCCAGCCCAGCCATATTTTTTTCTGGAGATAAAAATAAGGTCAAGGCTGATAGTGCAAAATCAGGTTAAAATATATTTCCCCAAGAGGCTTTGTCAGGGGAATCTGTTTCTCTTGCAGTTGTTCTTCAAAAAGATTACTCTTTAAAGAATGACTGCAAGACGAACATTCCCTTGATGAAGCCTGTCGGCGAAATCATACAAGTAACATAAACAATCACTTATATAAAGCATAAGCATAAACAAACATGAATAATCTTCTACAAATACAACTAAAAACTGCCCTAGACTATTTATTAATCAGGACTTACTTGCATAAAAAGTAACATATATACACTTAATTTTATAGTTCTGTTTGAGTTTATTCCATCTTTCCCATATATATATATACACACACATTTTATACACACACACACACACAAAATGATAAAAAATATAAAATCCGGATATACACACACACACACACACACACACACACACACAAGAGAAAGACCCGCGAAACTCGCGGGGGCGGGGGAGGAACTCAACAGGCGGAGGAGGAAGAACCAGGTAAGCTTCCCCCCCTCCCGTCGGTTCCCCGTCTTCTCCACCCCC
>NW_015173698.1:200884-207568 GCF_001447785.1 Gekko japonicus | reverse complement strand
ATATACACACACACACACACACACACATACACACACACAGAGAGAGAGAGAGAGAGAGAGAGAGAGAGAGAGAGAGAGAGAGAGACTGATTTTATATTTTTTATCATTTTGTGTTTTAAAAGTTTAGTCTTAGTATTCAGCTGTATAATTAAAAAATACTTTCCATTTTTCCTGGAATTCTGAAATTGGTCTGTTATGTAGATAAGATGTTACTTATGCCATTGTTGCATACTTGTTTAATTTATTTCTCCATTCCTTCAATTCTAGACATTTTTCTGCCTCCCATCTTGTCGCAAATATTACCCTTGCCACTGTCACCATATAATTAAATAATCACTATGTATTTTTATAATATTGCTTGGAATTATATTTAATAAGATACTTTGGGGTCCATCACAAACTTAAGTTTTATTATCCAATATTTTCTTGCTTTCTTACATGTCCACCACATATGATAAAATGTTGCATCTGTACTCTGACATTTCCAGCACTTCCCATTGTATCCTTTGCTAGTTTTTGCAAAGTCTTTGGGCGTAATATACCATCTAAAACATTTATACCAGTTCTCTCTTAATATCTGAGATTCAGTAAATTTAATTTCTTTAGTCCATAGTTTCCACACTGGCTCATACATATATTCCATCCAAAGTTTTGCATCCATTTTATCTGACAGTTCTTTACTTGGTCTGTTTTTGTACCATTGCAGTAACATTTTATAATTTTTTCCTAATACATGTTTTGAATCTCCAGTGAAGACCATTTTTTCTCTTATTCGACCTTCTTCCTTTGCTATTTGTTCTTTATATTTACTAAGATACCCTTTGATGATATAACAGCCACAGAATGTTCTTTCCTTCATTAAGATCTCTTGCCAAGGTTTAATTTTAACTTGTCTTATCATATATTCATAAGTTGTATGATCAGTTTTCTTTCACATATTACTGTCACAATAGGCATGAATTGGGGATGTCAGTTTGTATAAATATTTATGGACTTTCTTATGTGTTTATGTGAAATGGAAAATGGAAAAAATAAATTTTTTAAAAAATTGGGGATGTCAGTGGTGAGATAGACGGACTTATTCTATTTTTGCATTGGATCCATATTCTTAAAAGTTCATCTCTCAGAATATGGTTACCATCTTGTCTTTTAATTGTTTTTAATGATTTCTTAATCTATAAGTAATTGTGAATTCCTTCTTTGGTATCAGTTATTTCTACTTTGATGCTCCTTCTGTTTGGATTTATGATCCAGTCTGAGATCCAAACCAATGCAGCTGTTTGTTGGTACAGTTTAACATTTAGTACCGCCAAACCTCCTCTTTTCCCCCCATCCTGTAATACTTTAAATCTTATTCTTGGCTTCTTAAACAAACAAAGAAGTGGGCTGGGGCTATGTTGTGTATGCTGACCGCCACCGGGGGGCCAGCGGTCAGCCAGAGATGCCAGAGCTTGACTCTGGAACAACAATAGGGACTAGGCTCCTAGTCCCTCCACTGGGGAGCCAATGGGATCCGTGGCGGGAGATTCAAACCCACCAATGGTGACCAGGGCTGTGTCCCCAGGGATGTATATAGTTGGCCCCCGGGCCGTTTGTCCCCTGTTCTTGTTGTGTGCCTAATAAAGCGTGCTATGCACTACGTCGTCGTCTGTCGTTTATCCATGCGGCAACCCACTACACAATAGGCTACAAGACTAGACCTGCCTGGCAGAATGCCCTTGATGTCAAGAAGCTTGAAGGGACATATTGATATATGCCCCTTCAGTTCATCACTACGTGGATCCTCATGTGGCTCTTTATTTTCATACTTTCTTCCATCCAGCTTGCTCAGGGTGTTCTGATGCCTCTTGGGCTCTGTGGGGCCACTTGGGTGGCCACACACGGTTATCATAATGATACCAATAATGTGTTGGTAACAAGGTCAAGAACACTGGGTTTAGGGGAAGACCCTGTGCCAAGAAAACGTCAGTGTTGTGCCCAGTATTTTCTGGAATATCTGTTTTGGTAGGTGACCTGCAGGCAGGTAGATGGATGAGAAGTAGATAGGCCAGGCCAGTGACTCAGCAGAGGTTTCAGCAGTCTGTGAGTAGCTTGGCCTACAAAGAACACAGAGCTCAGAATGAGAAGTGAGGCTAGAGCCAGACGTTTAGGGGTCCCCCCCCCAGTGGAGGCGGGGCATCCTCAGCCCCTGCTCCTGTTGCCTGCCACTCTGAGCAGTAGTAGAGGAATGTTTTAAAAAAAACTGTGACACTGACTATAGTGCCACTTCACATCTGGTTAAAAAAGGGGGGGAAGTAGGGTAGCTCTAGGAATAATCAGAAACTCTGTGCTTTACCATAAGAGTTTCCAGGGATTCCTAGATCTACCTGTGTCACTTCTATTTTTTAATGAGAAATGATTCCACAGGTGGTGTTGCTCCCTCATATTCCTGCCCACAGCCCTCCCACTGGTTACTAAGCCTGGCAACACTACAGCAGTTACATGTGTCCATGTGTGAAACCCCCCCCCCCATTTCTCAGGTCTCCTGATCCTTGTTGGACCAAAAGCTGTAGTACACCTTCTGTGCTGCTGCAGTGGTGGCACTGTAACACTGCAGAGTTCTGCCCAGTAGCTGTTGTAATGGTACAGGGCCTAAGGTGTCTAGGTTTCTGTGGACACATTTCGACTAGGGATGCCAGCCTCCACATGGGGTCTCGGGATCTTCTGGTATCTTGGTGCTGGGGGGGGGCAACAGTGGGAGGGCTTCTAGAGTCCTGGCCCCACTAGTGGACCTCCTGATGGCACCGGGTATTTTTGGCCACTGTGTGACAGAGTGTTGGACTGGATAGGCCATTGGCCTGATCCAACATTGGCTTCTCTTATTGTTCTTATCACAGCTCATCTTCAGACTACAGAGATCAGTTCCTGTGGAGAAGAAGGATGCTTTGGAGGGTGGACTCTATGGCCTTCTACCCCACTGAGGCCCCTGTCCTCCCCAGGCTTGACTCCCAAATCTCCACAAATTTCCCAACCTGGAGCTGGCAACCCTACACTCCCCCTCCACCAGTGGCCAGGGGGACCATTAACCCTAATTTGGACACATGCTAATACACAGAGTCCTTTATTGGTGTTCAGATAAGAGAAGAAAGGAACAGCAAGTAAGTGCCACTAATAGTGCAGCTTCTCTTATCTCCGGTGTAACATAGGGAGGTTTATAAAGAGAAACAAATCAAGTCATGACTGATATTCAAGATGGGAAATGATAAATTTGTCCTAATTGTTGAAAAGACTAAATGTACTGTTTTAGAGATGAAATACTTTCTGTACAATGAATCATAACACGTCTAAACTGCATTATCGCTTTTGCTTGATCCTCTTCCTTTCACTTTACATGCCATAAATTGTCTGCACACAACAGATGTGGGGACAGCATTGTGTTAGGATGAGTAACCTCATGGCTGGAAGCTGGAACCAAGCTGAGGGAGCCACAGCCACCTTACGTGAATGTGTTTGGTCGGAATTATGTAGCCTCTGAATTAGCCTGGCCCATAGGCGTAATCTTCGTGGGGGCGGCGGGGCTTCAGCCCCCGCCGAAATTTTCAGGAAGGTGCTCAGCCTCCCCCGGGGGCCACCCTTGCTCCTAGCACAGCAATGCCTCTGGCCCAGCCCCAGCCCCCCCCCGGGAAATTGGAAAGTCTACACCCTTGGCCTGGCCTCATGCAACAGCCTGGCCTTTAGTTTTATCTTTGAGCATTTATACATGGTCTTTCCAGGAAAGTGTGCTCCAGAGAGCTAATAAAATGAAATAAATAATTATTAAACAAAGACTGTACCAGGCATAAAAATAAATTAAAAGGCCATTTTTTTAAAAAAAACAACAACAACAACCCCAGAACAAAAACCAACAACTCTTTTGTTGATACCAGCAGGCCTATGGGGTGCATGAAGTGTATGTGTGTGTGCAATTCCTGCAGGACAGAGTTCCAAAGCCTAGTTACAGCTGCCATTTTCCGACCAGAGGTAGGGAATGTCCACTCCAGTTCCTGTTTCTCTTCACCATTCCTGCAGCTGGTAGGGGAAAATAATGTTTAAAAATGCGATGGAGTATATGTTACTTTCTGGGGAAACCCGGAAGTGACGTCAGAATTGCTTGAACCTCTATGGTTTTACCTCTATGGTTTTAGCACTTCTGGTGATTTCTAAACAGGCATGACAGCTCTTCCAGGTTTTCATGGGAAGTGACTTCACGCTTGTGCCACCAGCACCCCCATGTTCCCACTAGGGATGCTAGCCTCCAGGTTAGGTCTGCCAAGTGGGGGCGGGGAAACCCCCGCTTTGGAGGCCCGATTTCTGCCGCGGCGAAATCGGGCCCCGGGGGAAACTCCACCCCCCGAAGCTGCGATCTGGGCCACGCCCCCAACGTGAGCGACGTAGCACGTCACTTCCTGTGACGTGCTGGTGGCGCACGCGCCAACGAGGACCTCCCGGAGCCCAGCGAGGCTCCCCTGCCGGGCAAGGTAAGAACACTTGGAAACCCTACTCCAGGTGGGACCTGGGGATTCCCCGGAATTACAGCTCATCTCCAGCCTACAGAGACCGGTTTCTGTGGAGAAAATGGATGCTTTGGAGGGTGGACTCTATGGCCTTGTACCCCATGGAGGACCCTGTCCTCCCCAGGCTCCATCTCTAAATCTCCAAGAGTTTCCCAACCTGGATTTGGCAACCCTACCCCTCCCATCCCCCACCAGCAGCCAGGGGTAACCTGGCAACCCTAGTCCCCGCCCCCCAGACTCCTGCTGCTTCCTAGGCTATGCTCTTGAGGACTCTCTCTGTCTCAGCCTTGCTTACCTCGTAGATTCTTGTAAAGATAAAATGGGAAAGGGAGAGCCATGTATGCTACCCTCAACTACTCGTAAGAAGAGTGGAATAAAAATGTACTGTATTGATCCCCCCCCCCCCAACTGAAATAATACAGTCTGGCAAAAACTTCTTGTATAAATTGGCCATTAGCGACTAATGTTGGACCTTTGTCCATTACATAAAGTACCTTACATAATGCTGTCATGTTTAATGCAGGAGCCAAATTTACCGACAGGGAACAACCCATGACTCAAAAGCACCACCTGCTGATTCTTAACGACACAACAGACCTTCATATGCCATCAGCAATTCTAGGAAATCCCGTGCAATTGTAACCTTCAATAGCATTACTGTTATTTCTTTTTTAAAAGATTAAAAGATCGCACTTCTGCCTTCTAAAGGTCATTCTGAGAATTAAGGAAAACCACAGTCTCAGACTTGAATTCTCAGGTTAGACATTTAATATTCTCCTAAGTAACTTTTCTGTTGGTTTTCTAACATGCTTTGCTGCTCGATGAATTTAATTTAGCCCATTATTTACCCTGCTTTACAGTCAACCAGATTGTTCTGTTTGAGTGTTGGGTGACCAAGACAGAGAGATCAGTCTGTATGGAAAAGAATCGACAGACACAACCAGACATAAAAATGGCAGTGTGAGAACATTTAAATCTCCCAGAAGTGTGTTGCTGGCTTACATATCACCTTCTTCAACAAGAGAGCTTTAAAAGGAGACTCCACCATGGAACTACTAAACTAGAATTCATTGAGAAACCAGATCATGTTTCGCAAGACTTGAACAAAGTCTGAGAAGAAGTAGGGAAACTGTTACCACCCATTACTGCTATAGTGAATGGTCATGGTACTTATCTTGATAACATTTGAATTTATGTTCTATATTCATGGTCTTTTGATTCTGCAGTATTCATTTTTTTCCTTTCATTTAACCTTGGGTTGGATCCTACTAGTTGTCCCACTCAGCCTAGGCTTGCCAATACTGGGTTGGGAAATTCTGGAAGATTTGGGGAACTGATCTCTATGGACATCTGTTTAATTCTAGGGCTCCACCTCACCAGGTTCCCCTCTACACCACAGCTCTCATTTTCTTAGTCTTTTGTCTGCGTGGATCCCATGTTCCCTGCCGTAGCTTTTTCAGTGGTCAGAAGGGGCCTCTTGTCCCTCTTTGGCTGGAGGAAAAGCTGGTTGGATCCAACCCTCACATTCAAGGCAGCTTACAATTTAAAACAAGATTTAATAAGACAACACGAAAATAAAAGAGGACAGGGAGAGAAGATGATTAGACAGATTTGTGGAATCAGTAGCTACTAGTCACGCTAGTTAAGGGGAACCTCCACATTCAGAGGCAGTAAACCTCTGACTAACGGTGCCAGGAATCAACATCAGAGGAAGGCCTCAGCCTCTGTGCCCTGCTGTTGGCCCTCCAGAGTAACTGGTTGGCCCCTGTGTGAGATAGGCTGCTAGGCTAGACGGACCACTTGTCGGACCCAGCAGGGCTCTTCCTATCTTCTTAAGAGGAAAACAAGCCAATCCACATAATTTATGTTCCATAACAACCAGATGGAAAGACTACTGCAAGAGACAGTTCTGAGGGGGGGAGGAACCAAACCATGATCATTAGTCCCAGGCAGCTTGATGGAGGGGGTCTCGCTCTGTCTCCCCTCTCCCTTGGGTGCAGACAGGTGGAATGGCCATTGACAGAAGCAATTCAGGAGGGAAGAGCTGAATGGCCATTGGTCCCAAGCTGGCTGATTCCCACCAAACAAAGATCCACCTGATGCTAGGGTTGCCACCTCAAGGCTGGGAAATTCCTGGAGCTTTGGGAGTCCG
>NW_015173698.1:186847-200803 GCF_001447785.1 Gekko japonicus | reverse complement strand
GCTGCCATTTCCTCCAGGGAAACTGACCTTTGTGGTGCAGAGATTGGTTGGAATTCCAGGAGAGGTCCACTCCAGACCCCCACCTGGAGGTTAGCAACCTTACTGGGATGAATCTGCTGAAGTGAGTTCTAGTCCATACAGTGTGGTGCCCCCCCGCATTGTTAGTCTTTAAGGTGCAATAAGACTTATCCAGTGCCTCCCCTGAAGGCTACATGGAGAATATTGATTTATTTATTTCCTTTCTTCAGTTCTAGCCTGCTTTTCTCACAGATATACTCAAGGCGTATATGTACACTGAACACATTCCTTTGTTTGCACTCATGGTGTCTGGGAAGATCTTAGGGCCTTCTTGCTTCCTTACATTTTAGGGGCCAACCCGCCAATTATCTGGACTCCCTCTAGGTCTGAGCTGTTACCGTCTCCACTGTTATTCATATCACATTCTCTCTCACATTCAATCTGACTTCCAGAAGGTTTGTTCTTAGTTCACTTGTCAGTCCTAACCCCTTTTTTTATGACGGGGAAGAACTTCATCATTTGGGCCTCTGCCCAGACAGGCAACGTGCTATGTTGTGAGCTAGCAGAGTGGGGCAGAGTGAGGTGGTTGTGGCAACTTTCTCATTAAAAACAAAACAAAACAACAACGACAACAGAACACCTCAAAGCCAGAAAACCCTTTCAAAAGATATTCCCAGGTAAACATCTGGTTCCAAACAAGGCCTGTTATGTTCTATGTTATGTTTAAACTGCAGTATCCTGGTTCTCTCTGTTGGGATTGGCTCCTTAATAAAGACTGCCTATTGGTCCTAAAGCCACGCAGAATGTCCTATCCTGAGGCTCTGCTTAGGTCCAATCAGACCTCCTGAATCTGGTAACATTGTATATAGTTCTGTTATGAAATCATATACGTTTGAGTGCCGCTCGTTGCAGAGCAGTCCTGAGCTGAGCAGTGTTTGAATAAAGCCTTTTATTTTGACCATTATCTCCTGTCTTCAATACCTAAAAAGGCCTATTTTGCCCTAAGAAACAGCCCAGGGCAAGGGGAAGACTTGATATGGACAATCATTCATTGCAGTGATGAGGAAGTGATTTCTAAATGTCTCCTGCATTCTCCTGTGATCTTTTTTGATAACAGGCTGTGCCTTATTTCCTGTTACAAGCCAAATGGTGGGCCCCCATGGCCTCAATTGCATGCCATAAACTCACATTCTTCACACTTCCATGCTGGAAGCTAGGCCAGCGTGCAAAAAGTCATGTAGCCGATGGGGAGACTGGAGTTTGGGGCCACTTGACTGCAGAGGGAGTCTCCAGATGTCCAGCTTATCCCCACTTGCATCCATGGCAACCAACAAATTGGACACCCCCCTGCCCACTCGCATTTGGCTGCCTGGCCACAGCTGATTGTGACTGGAATGGGCCTATAACTGGTCATTCGCAATGGGAGAGAGCTCTGTTCTCTCTGCTGCTCTTGTGTTCTTGTTCCTGTTCGTGAGCTCTCTGCTCCCTGCTTGTTGGTTTATTGCATCTGGACATGTGGTCTGTGGGAGAACAAAGACCTGCTTGGTAACTGGAGCACATGGTGTGCAAAAATGGGCGTTCCCTTCAAGATCCCCTGGAACCCTGGACTGTAGATGTTCCTGATATGGTAACTAAGTACCTTAATGTTCAGTTAAACAGTTTTGAGTGGATGCTGCACAGTGGCCTCCTCTTCCACCTCTTTGTCCCTTCCTTTTACCATTAGCCCCTCTCCCAATCTTTCCTTCACCTGCTCTGTTCTCTACCAGTGCTTGCAGTAGTGGTAGAGGTGCTGCCCTAGTTAGCTATATTATAGGGTGGCGTTGTGGAAAGGACAACCCTTTTCCTGATAAACAAGCCATTAGCACAATCTGTCTGTTTATTTAATTTGACAAAGTGGGAAGCTTTTTTTCCCCTCCAGAGCAGGGAGGAAAACAACTGCAAAAAAATTGTTAGTGACATGCATTATCCTTGCATTATGGAGAGTGGGAGCAGCCAGGCTGCCGAAAGTGAAATGATAATGCATTATAATCCACTGAGTGACAAACTCATTACACTCCGAAGCTCTTTGGCTCATTAGTATAGATGCCCTTTGTAATGATAATTGCAAATGAGAGAGTTTGTTTTTTAATAACTTAGGAACCACTACCTCATACATACTGAGGCGAGCTGGCATTGGCAGTGGTTCAAAATAAAATTGTCCTATCGAGAAACCAGATTGTCTGTTCAAAGAGCACGGTCTACACCTCACAGGCAGTGAAGCCGTGTTTATACGATACGGCGAGAAGGAACCTAATACATTCCACCCATTAATTTGGAGAACTTCTTTGCCACCCTATAACATATTTTCATAGCCAGATCAGCAAGGTCAAGCTTTTAGTTTGCCTGACTGGGCGGTTTCTGTTTCTGTCTTCATGTTCATTTCCACATTTATTGAAGTTTGCTGTTTGCCTAAACACCTCCCCGTAGATATTTCTTTAAACCTGTCATTCACCCACCAACATTATTTTATTTATTTACAGAATTTATCTCCTGCCTATCTGCCCAATCAGGGCTATTATGGTGGCTATGTCTATAAAACACAAGAATGGTGATTAAGAGATAATGCAGAGTAACGTTTCTAAGGGCCTAGACAACGCATGAATTTTTCCAATGAGTCAAGCGCTGGCTGCCCAGAGACCTCTTTCAGGTCAGGTAAACAACACGGGGAGGTTGAAGGCTGAACTGGGACCTCCACAAGCCTGAAAATCTAAGGTATATGAGGGAGCTCCCCATGGACATCGGCTTGAAAGGACACAGGGCACTTCCAATAACAGTGTAACATCCAGTTAGATCCTTAGTCTTTTGCCTAATTTGAAATAGTGATTTTGACTCACTAACTATATCTCAGATAAGGCATTTTTCTTCTATTTAAGGGCTGCTTCCATACTAGCTGTTTAGTTTGGAATAGATGTCACTTGCTCACTCCATATTTTATGGAGAATCCAGACAACATCTTTGCTAACACTGTATGTCCCAGTATTTTTTTTATTTATTAATTTAATTTGGTTTATATCACGCCCTCCCCACAAGCAGGCTCAGGGCAGGTCACAACAGTTAAAATACAAACATAGCAATAAATCCAGATACAAATACAAAATCATACAAAGTTAAAATTCCTAAAAACAACAATTGAGAGAAATTTTAATTTCCAATATCCACGGGTGCCTCTGGTACTGGGCACATGCTGACATTTTCTCTATTGTTTGGTGTGCATTTTTAGACTTGAGTTTTCCCCCCCATTTTGAACAAATTGCAACAGCAGCCTTTTGTGATCTTGATTTTGAAAGCACTCTTGAGGCTCCTAAAGGACAGTGGCAGAACAGTAAAGACAGGAAGAAAGGTCAGTGGGCCTGTCTAGCTATCTAACCTCTCTTGCCACTCAGTCTGGAGGTCCTTGACAGGGGACATCACACCTGGAACTTCCAACGTGGAAGGAGGAGGAAGGGTCAGAAGGGAATAAAGAGCAGAAGAGGGAGAGAGCCGGGGAGGAGACTGGACTGGCGAAGGGAGTCCAGGAGCAGAGAGAGGCTTCTGATCATTGACCCCGAGTAGCGCCAGAACCCAGGCGGGATGGGAGAGGGTGACGCAACAAAGTTTAATTCTGGGTATAGGCTTCTGTGTGCATGCACACTACTTCGAAGTGTATCTGAAGTAGTGTGCATGTACCCAAAAGCTTATACCCAGAAATAAATAAATAAAGTTTGTTGGTCTTAAAGCTGGTTTTTATACCCCACTCGTCACTACCCAGAGGAGTCTCAGAGTGGCTTACAATCACCTTCCCTTCCTCTCCCCACAACAGACACCCTGTTAGGAAGGTAGGACTGAGAGAGTTCTGAGAGAACTGTGACTGATCCAAAGTCACCCAGCTGGCTTTATGTGGAGGAGTAGGGAATCAACCCCAGTTCTCCAGATTAGAGTCCGTAGCTTTTAACCACTACAGCAAGCTGGCCACTGGCCTCAAACGTTGTTCTTCTCCTTGTAATACTTCTTCCTCTTAGTTGCCACCTAGTGGTTGAGGAGGAAATACTTTTGTTGAGCAAGACTAGGCATGCTCCTGGAGAAAAGCGGGGTTAGTTCAGGTCTCATTCCAAGATGGATGCCTGAATAAGCCTTTGTGTGCTGCCCAAAGTATTTTTGCTGGTTTTCGTTATGTAATAATATAGCAACCACTAGTTTTTTTTTTCTTTATGCCAGGAAAAATCCAGCCATGGTAAAGAGAATAGTGGATACCAGGGATAGGGAAGGAGAATGGCACTGATGCGAGGAGGCAGCTTTGAAAATCCATACCTTCCCATTCATGACCAAACCTGTGCTGAGCACAGTCTTTCAGGAAAGATCATACCAAAGCAGATTTGTGGAGAAATGCAGTGGAAACCCAGAAAGTGGACAATTTCATTACATGACAACACTAGCTCTTTCTACACCTGTCTTTTCCCTTGGTTTCTGAGTCTTCCATTCTGCATTTCCTCCCACTTTCACTGCTGCTTTGTGTCAGGGCTTCTTCTCGGTTCTGCATTTACTTTAAGGGGATCGGCACTCTGCTTCCAGCACAATGTTTCCCCGCACTTCCCAAAAGTGCTTTTTCCACAAACCTATGTTCTGCTCTGTTTTGAAATGGGTAGTACTATTTAAAATATAATTGTTCCTGTAAATATTTAAGCACTGCCCACTGCTCTCCACTGTTTCAGCCTCTTTCTCTTTGGTCTATGTTAGGTGGCCAATTTACATGATAACAGGTTTCCTCATGGGCAGTTGCTGAACATTTACATTTGTTTAGAGTCTGCAGCAGTTTGGAGGATGGGAGAGCTACTGGAAAAACCAGTTTTTCAAGAAGCACTTCTAGACAAACAGACTTTGATCACAAATATTTCCCTCAAAACAAAAATGGATGCATGGATTGATGGTTTGCATTTTGATTTGATGACGTTAAGCATTGATAATTATTCCCATTACATAATGTTAGTGAACATTGCCCTGTTAACACTGAAATGCCTCATCCACTCAATGTCATTCTGATTTTCCTGGAAGAATTCCTCCCACCAGCCAGGGCTCTGTGAAAAGGAAGAGAGAACACGGGGCATTGAAGGGAAGGGAGAAGTATCATGCTGGTGCCTTGGCTACTCTTTCTCCAAAAGGTAAGAGCAATCAGGGCTCAAAACACACTTTCTTCCGTGAGTATGCAGAAAGCATCATCTGCAGAGACTTGAGTCTCTGGCACAAAGTGCCGAAGAATAATTACATATGCAGAATGAAAGGAAACGATTCGAATAAAAGGCATACCGCCTCGAGTTCTGGGAAAATCAGGAGTAAAGCCAGTGTTCCCTCCAAGCTGAGATAAAAGGAATGTGTTATGTATTGGGACTGTAACATTCCAGGACTGTCTCTATCAGAGACCGGCTGAGGTTGGAGCTCTAGAAAAATAGCCCACCAGGACCCTGGAGGTGACCAATGAGGAATTAATGGGTCTGACAATGCCCTATTGTTGGTAGTTGTCTGGGGAAGTGGGTGGAGTTGCATGCTATTTAAACAGGGCAATTGCCCTGGCTTTTGGCTTTTTGTTCTTGCTGAATCACTAATAAAGGAGAGCTGATCACTAGTCTTGGGGTCAGATCATCCATGGAACCCAGTATTTAACAGAATGGGTTATGGCCAGGGGTCATTTCGTAGAAAAAGAGCTAGGGGGACTCATTAGCATAACTCATTAGCATATGCCACACCCCCTGACATCACCGGAAGTGTGTCCTCCCCACAGCCGGCGGCGACCTCCAGCGGGCACCAGCAGGGAGCTCCAGGCCCCGCCCTCCCGCACCTCACCCGGGGGGATGGCGTCCCCTCGCTTCCCCCCCCGAAATGACCCCTGGTTATGGCTGAGTGGGAATTGGAACCTAGGACTTCTCAGTATAAAGCTAGATTCAGGTGGGGTAGCCATGTTGGTCTGAAGCAACAGAACAAAGTTTGAGTCCAGTGGCACCTTTAAGACCAACAAAGTTTAATTCTGGTATAAGCATGCACATGAAAGTTTATACCCAGAATTAAACTTTGTTGGTCTTAGAGGTACCACCAGACTTCAGTATAAAGCCAATGCTCTGTCCACTCTGGTTTTCATAATTGTGTAGTTTTTGGCATCGTTCTTCGAAATTAAGCATTGCATGAGAGTCAAAGGCAGGCAGTTTTCTGCTGTTATGGAGGTACAACCCGTTAACAATATTTATTCAGTCAGAATTCAGCCTTCTGTGACCCCTGAGGCATCTGTGTCTCTGCCAATAATGTCTGTGGGTGCAGCAGACTCTGAAATCCTGCTTACCAAGTCGAATCCAACTCTGTATCTTTTATCTGTATCTCTTCTGATAACAAGAATGGGGGAGAAAAATCATTAAAGCATTAAGTAAAGATGACAGATTACAAGTAGGAGAGCAAGGCTGGTCAGCCAAAGGTGCCTTTTCTGTGTGTGGTAAAATAAGAATCATGCTTTATAGTCCTTTCCATTACGTTATAGAAACAATGATGCTTAAATATTTACCACATTCCTTAGTCAGAGATGACCTCTGTTCTGTTAAATTGATCTTAACATTGAATTTTTTTTCTTTCATAGAGAAATGACCAGAATATAACACATGATAAACAAGCTCTTCTCTGGTTAATTTATGCCATTCCCTCCCCAAGGCTCTTCCATGGATCCTTTGCATCTCTTTTTCATAAATATGCTTCCTTAGGCGTGAAATGGCAATATAATACGGGTCTGAATAGGGAGTCCAATTGCATTTCTCATTTCCTAATTAAGCTCTTTATTTTTAAATAAATATAGCAATCTTGTTTTAAATTATACAAAGCTCAGGGAGATTTGAAGCCACTCGATTATCCAGAGTCTCACTTCAAAGAAGAAGATGCTGTAGGGTCACCTCCATGCCTGAGAAGAGACGGATGGAGTGTAACGGCAGGGTCTCAGTAAATTACTCCCGGCATGCCACAATTAACAATACATCTGCCCATCAACCTCCAATTTTGACATACTTATTTACTCCACTATGTCCCCCCCCCCGGAATTAAATCCAAACAAATGATGACCATATAAACTAAGCCTGTTATTCCTGTTTGGTCCTTGAATCTGTTAAAACATCTTCATTATGCTGTATGCTAATTTACTGCTCACCCTCTACCTATATGTATGGACTGGTAATTTCCATTCCACTGCACCTGAAGAAGTGTGCGTGCACATTAAATACCTTGAATAAAACGTTGTTGATCTTAAAGGTGCCACTGGACTCAAACTTTGTTCATTTTATGTACATGATATTCATTCTACAGATTGTATCGTTCAGACTGCAGACAGCCAACGCAGTGTAGCGATTAGCGTGTTGAACAGAGATCTGGCAGACCCAGGTTCGAATCCCCACTCCGCCATGGAAGCTTGCTGGATGACCTTGGGCCAGTCATTCTCTCCCATTACGGTCATTATGAGTATATAATGGCAGAGGGGAGGAAAATGCCATAAATTGTTCTGGGTTCCGAATTGGATGGAAACGGGGATACAAAAAGCTGTTAATTAAAATATTCAGTATATTGGCAGACTTCCATTGCTTTGCTGTTTCCATTTGTGCCACAGAGACTAGTGTGATAATTAAGTCTTTATTATGCATGTATTTTACTTCATCAGCAAACAAGCCTAACAAATTCTATTTTGGATGAGGGGATTTTTAAAATCTAACCATCGTGATAACTTCTTCATACACTTATTCCCGGAAGGCATTGACCACACCACATAACCCCGACATAGAACAGAAAGTACCTTGCCAACAATGTGGGCAACATGAATTGTGCATGTGCTCAAAAGAGCAGGGCACAAACGCATCTTGGAACTGACGACCACTTTTCCTTTACAGTCTCCTGTCAGTCATTTGTTTGGCTGGAGCAAATGAATCTAGAAAGGGCTCACGAGACATTCATTAGTGCCTCGTTGTTGTTTCCATCAGTGCTGAAACACTTGGCAGGGCTTCACCCAGAGGGAGGTGAGGTGGGGATGGTCATCTCTGGCTAAAGGAGAGAACTGCAGGGAGATTATTTATTTAGAAAATGTGTATGTCGCCTCTACAGAACCTGTTCAAGCAGGCTCATCACTAGAACAATACAAAACAGCACATGCCAATAACAACAATAAAAACAAAAAGAAGCCATTAAAACAAGACAGTAAAAATGACAAGCCAATAAAAACAGGTCAATAAAAATATGACAGCATAGAGCCAGCATAAAACAGAGCAGTTTAGAGCTGACCATAAAACAGTTAAAAACCAAACAAACAGACCCTGAGTCAACATTTTAGAATGTGAGTTTGTGAGTGGGAACCTGTTCAGTTCTTCTGTTTTCATAAGGGTCTAGAAATGCTAACTACTCTGTTTAAAAAGAAAGAACAGAAAAGATGGTGATACTAACAATGAGGACCTGCCACACGGTCTAGGAAATCTCTTATGAACAATCAGGGGTCATTTCGTAGAAAAAGAGCTAGGGGAACTCATTAGCATAACTCATTAGCATATGCCACACCCCTAACATCAGGGGCCCAGCGATGGACCTGCAAGGTCAGCGGGAGTGCGAGGAAGCTCCGCCAAGGCCCTCCCTGGCCCCAGGCAGGCAGGGGTGGGGAGAGGCGGGGAGGAAGCAACTTACCCTCCCTCTTCTCCTGCCTCCTCCTGGCTGAATGAGGGCTGGAAGCGGGGCGGCCGGAAGCAGGGGGCGGGGCTTCGTCATATGCCCCGCCCCCTGCACCTCACCCGGGGGAACTGCGTTCCCCCGCGATCCCCCCCGAAATGACCTCTGTGAACAATAGCCATAGAGTTCAGATGCTCCCTAAATAAAGTCTTCCAGGTCCAGTTTACTAGGAACAACTACATTTGCTGATCCTTGAGCTAGCGACAAACCATCCTCTAAGGTTGCAGTCTTCTGGTGGGGGCAGTCCCCCCCCCCCCCGCCTCTCATTTCCCACAACCATTTAAAGTGGAAGCAGAATAATTTTTTTTAAGGCTGTTGAGTTGATAGTGTAATGTCACTGGGAAAACCCATAGAATTTCTGATGATCCCTAGAGAGGCATAATGCCAATTCTGGTTTCTGCCTGGAAGTGACATCATGCTGTGGCTGGCAGGTGCCCAATGCCTCCCTCTTTCCCCCACTCCCCCGTTTCCCACTGGCAACCCTACCCTCTTCTCTTCCAGATTGAGAAAAACTAGGCCAGACACTATTGTGCTGTGGGAACCATATAACGGAAACAAGAAATTTCTATGCACAACCAATCAATGATTACTTATAAAAACCATGAGGAAAATTAAAGTTGTGCAAACAAATGACACTTTGGGGGGGGGGGGGGGGCAGCAGCTCCTGAGTCCATTTCAATAAACCAGCAACTAGCTATTGCCCCAGAAGGAATGTATGTTTTGTAGGGTTGCCAGCCCCCAGGTGGGGCCTGGAGATCTCCCGCTTTTAGAACTGATCGCCAGCTGACAGAGTTCAGCTCCCCTGGAGAAAATGGCTGCTTTGAAGGGTGGACTCTATGGCACTGTCCCATGCTGAGGCCCCTCTCCTCCCCAAACCCCACCCTCTGCCGGATCCATCCCCAAAGTCTCCAGGTATTTTCCAACCCAGACCTGGCAACCCAAATGTTTTGTAGGATTCCCAACTCTGGCTTGTTCAGTTCCTGGAGATTTGGGGGAGGAGCCTGGGGAGGGTGGAGTTTGGGGTGGGGTGTGAGCTCAGCAGGTGATTCCATAGAGTCTGCCCTGCAAAGCTGCCATTTCCTCTAGGGGAACTGATCTCTGTAGTCTAAGGATCACTTGTAATTGTGGGAGAACTCAAGTCCAGGCCCACTCTGGAGAAGGGCAGCCCTAGCATCTTGCTGAATCACAGTGCTGCAACCCTAACCAAGCTTGCCCTAACCAAGGCCAGGGCGTTTTCGGTGGCGGCTCCTACCTGGTGGAACGAGCTCCCGGCGGAGATCCGGGCCCTGCGGGACCTTGTACAGTTCCGCAGGGCCTGCAAGACGGAGCTCTTCTGCCAGGCTTTCGAGTAGGAGCCACCGCCGCCATTATACCACCACCGTGATTCGACCTTACCATCTACCCTACCTCTGGGAGGGGGGTAGATGTCGCCCCGATGAGGAACACTACCCCTGGCGCTCACGCCATTACAACACCGGCCGCCAATGAGGGACATCGTGCATCTTGGGTACTTAAATGAACTGTAGAGCACCATTTTAGCTTGTATGTACTAATGTTTTAATGTATTCTATATTTTAATCCGGCATTGCCACTGTTCGCCGCCCTGGGCCGCTTGGGTAGGGCGGGATATAAATCCCAAGTAAATAAATAAAATAAATAAAATAAAGCGGCCATTAAAAATACTGCTAGAAAATACAGTATGAGTGACATAATGCTGATATCCCTACCCAACTGGGAAGGGGTTTGTAGAAGATGGGCTGAGATAAAGACATTACGGCCCCAAGTAATACAGCCCTTTGAAACTCCAAGAAAACAATATTAGTGCTTTGAAGATTTGTGAACATTGCCTTATTAATCTGTCACATATCATCAAGCTCACCTTTGGATCCATAACATAAAATTGAATTATCTTATATACATACACTCTTGTCTCTTAACGTGCACCAAGAACCCACATTCCGTCTCAGTGGATGCATCACTCTTCACATGGCTTTAACATAACAGGCTGAAGGATTTGAATGCATTAAAATATTTATAAAGTCATTTGCCATCCAGGGTGATAAGACAGCTGTAAACAAACACTTGAAAGCTGTGGCACTTGTGGTTTTATCTGCCTGTTTGTGTGATAAATGTTCATTAATTAATTACTGGAATTAAGTGGTGAAACGGATTAGTCGATTGCTTGGCTGATTGGAAGTTAAATGCTACTCAAACATACTGACGTTGCCAATGTGTTGTTATTTGTTCAGAGGAAGCCACCTTTGAAAAAAAGAAGCCAGGGGAAACTAGGACAGAAAACCCTACAGTTAAAAAATCTGTCTCTTTGCCTCAGGAGGGAAATTATTCCCCCTTTAAAATGAGAAGTGCTAGGTAGCAACGCTCCCTCTAAGCCAGGAGTGGCCAAAGTTGCTTAACGTAAGAGCCATATGGAATAAACATCAGATGTTTGAGAGCCACAAGATATGAACAAATATTGCACACACATTTTTATTGAATGATATGCCAACCTGCTTTTTATTAACATTAAATGAGACCGCCAAAAATAAAAACAAAAGGGGTAAAAACAGATATTGATAATTATATTTATTTGTCCAATGATGTTTCATTGTTTGCTAATGATATTAGTCTAAGAGGTGGAAAGCAAATGGATGGGGGAGGGGGGGATGGGAGAGGTTGAAATGAAGCAACTTTAATTTTAAATGTCTTCTCCACACACCCCCCCCCCACCAGGCGTCTATACCAGTTGGCTTGGCTTGGCTTACGGACTTAAAGAGACAAATGCCTTCTCCAAGCTGGGGGGCGGGGGCTTTGAGAATGCATTTAAAGTTGCTTTCTTTCTCTGCTCCCCTCCACCTCAAGCCTACCCAGGGAGGGGAACACTGGCTGGGGAAGGGAAGACCGATCAGGGAGGCAGGCCTCCCTTCGCTTCCCCAGCTGCCCTACCAGGAGCTGCACAATATGTGTGAAAGAGCCACATGAGGCTCCCATGCCACAGTTTAGCCACGCCTGCTCTAAGTTGTGGAGTCCTGTGAGCAAAAGTTCTTCTTTGTGAGCTACTGGCATTAAAGTTATGAGCAAGCAATTTGGCTACTGCATAAATTGGTTTGCTCTGGAGCCATCCTTCCTGAGCTAAGACAAAAATGTGTGAGCCTGAGGCTAAAAAACTGTGAGCTAGCTCACAGCCTAGAGTGAACACTGCTGGGTAGCAGTGTGTGTAACAGGGCTTTTTTTGTAGAAAAAGCCCAGCAGGAACTCATTAGCATATTAGGCCACACCCTGACAGCACAGCTCATTCGCATATTAGTCCACACACCCCTGTTACCAGAGGTGTGATCATCCAGCCACAGCCACCTATTGCTTCTTATTCTCTTTACCTTGTTTGTTGTCAAAACTCAGGGCTTTTTGCATGTTAGGCCACATACCCCTAATTGTAGCCAATCCTAATGAGTTTCTGCTGTTGGGTGTGACCTATTATGCTAATGAGTTCCTGCTGGGCGTGGCCAACTTGGGAGCCAGCCGGAACTCCGTTCCTGTGTGTTCCTGCCCAAAAATAGCCCTGTGTGTAAACAAGATCTTGGGTTATGGGTGGACTGTAAGCTAAATATGAACACTCAGTGTGACATCACCGAAAAAGGTCTTGGGTGTATCTACAGAGGCATAACATCCAAATCACAAGATGTCATAGTTCTACTCTACACCTCATTGGTCAGTCTGCAGCTGGAGTATTATGTGCAGTACTGAAGGCCTCACTTCAAAAAGGATGTGGACAGAATGGAGCGGGTGCAGAGGAGAGCAACAAGGATGATCAAGGGCCTGGAGACCAAGCCCTATGAGGAAAGGCGGAGGGATTTGGGAATGTTCAGTCTGGGGAAGAGGAGGCTGAGGGGGGGACATGATTGCTCCTTCTAAGTATTTGAAAGACTGTCACTTAGAGGAGGGCAGGAAGCTGTTCCCGTTGGCAGCAGAGGACAGGACTCACAATAATGGGTTTAAATTAAGGGTGGGAAGATACTGGCTGGATATTAGGAATTTTTTTTTTTTTTTACAGTAAAAGTAGTTCAGCAGTGGAATCAGCTGCCCAGGGAGGTGTTGAGTGCCCCTTCACTGGCAGTCTAATTTATTATTTATTTATTCTTCAAATTTCTACCCCACCCTCCCAGCTGAAGCCAGACGAAGCGGCTGGACGAATACTTGTCTGGGATGCTCTAGGTTGATCCTGCATTGAGCAGGGGGTTGGACTAGAAGGCCTGTATGGCCCCTTCCAACTCCACGATTCTATGAGCCAAATGTGGCTGGAAGCAACAGAAGCCTGCTGGCTGGCTATGGTGCTGAAGTCTTCAAGAAACCCTCTACATGTGTTCAGAGGCACTCTCTTCTCCAAATAGGGTTCCCAAGGTCAAGAAGGGGCCTGGAGTTCTTCCAGAATTACAACTGACCACCAGACTGCGGAGGCGTTCTCCTGGAGGAAAGGGCAGCTTCAGAGAGTGAACTCTATAGCCCCACAGCCCCATGGATGTCCCTCCCCAGATACCGCCCTCTCCAGGTGCTGTTCTCAAACGTGCAGGAATTTCCTAAATCCAAATCAGAAACTCTGTGTAATGTATTCAGCCTGACATGCCCGGACTTGCCCGGGCTGGCCAGGCACAATTCCTAAGTCAGCTTCAGTCGAAAGACAAAGGATCTGGAGGATCCTAGCCGGCCCTATCAAAAGGGCTAACTTCCCAGCCGGGAGACCAATGGTCACCCGGTTACTGTAAATAGCCTATCGGGAGTAGGGGGTGTGTTTAGGTATGCTTGGTGGCGGGTTTTCTGAACGTATATAAACCGGCCTGCGAGCCGGTCAGTTGTCTTTTGTCCTGAACTAAATAAAGGTATGCTTAGCTGAAATCACTCTCCGTCTGCATACTTTTCACTGGCGACGAGGGTGGGATTCATGACCCCATGAACAAAGACCCGGACGCCAACACGAGCACCGCACCGAGCCCCGACGCCGAGACCTCCGGGAACCGCACCGCTTCGCATCCCAGCTCTCCGGCAACTGCTCACCGCCCCGCTCCCGGCTCCGCTCCGCACCCTGCTGACCCCGAGAGCAGCAGCGCCCTCCACAACGCTTCCGACGCCATCGCCATTCCAGAGGCCACCCAACCACGTGGCTGCAGCACAATGGCGACTCCTCCGAGCAACATCCCTGTTTTT
>NW_015173698.1:186641-186764 GCF_001447785.1 Gekko japonicus | reverse complement strand
TGTCAGGAAATGGGCTAAACCAGAGGTGGCCAAACTGTGAAAACACAGTCTACTTTAATGTTAATAAAAAAGCAAATTTGCATATTTTTCAATTAAGACATGTGTGTAATATTTGTTCATGTC
>NW_015173698.1:166726-183525 GCF_001447785.1 Gekko japonicus | reverse complement strand
CAGGCCTTCACGAGGTACTATGGAATCCGCCATGTCCGGTCCGCCCCGTTTCATCCCGCTACCAATGGCCAGGCAGAGCGCATGGTGCGCACCACGAAGGACGCGCTCCGCCGCCTGGACTCCCCCGATTGGGACTACAAACTGGCAGCCTTCCTCTTCGGACAACGCACCACGCCCCACACCACGACCGGCCGCACCCCAGCCGAACTACTGCTGGGCCGCCGTCTGGCCTCCCGTATGGATCGGCTACACCCGGACCGGGCCCCACCGGAGGCCCCAGGCACCGAGACGTACGAGGCGGCCAGGGGGTTCTTTCCCGAGGACCCGGTGTACGCACGGAACTACGGCCGGGGGCCCAAATGGATCCCAGCCCGAGTCATTCGGGTAAAGGGCCCTCGTTCGTACGAGGTCTCCAGCGAGGATGGCCAAATCCTCCACCGGCACATTGATCAGCTGCGCCGCCGCATGCTACAACTGGACCCCGAGGATCCGGACAAGGCTCCGGAACCGGAGCCACCGGCCTCACTTCCGGGACCTGACCCACCGCCACCACTCCGGCAGGAACCCGAGACCCCTCGCCACGAGAAACCAGCCTTTCCTCCAACAACAGACCCCTCACCGGGCCCGGTCCACTCGACTCCAAGGGCCCCCGAGACCGAACCAATCGCCACCCCGGAACCTCGCCGCTCGACTCGCCCCAGGAAGCCACCAGCGCACCTGAAGGACTTCGTCTGTGGGTGCATTGCGAACCAAGGGGGGAGGGGTGTAATGTATTCAGCCTGACATGCCCGGACTTGCCCGGGCTGGCCAGGCACAATTCCTAAGTCAGCTTCAGTCGAAAGACAAAGGATCTGGAGGATCCTAGCCGGCCCTATCAAAAGGGCTAGCTTCCCAGCCGGGAGACCAATGGTCACCCGGTTACTGTAAATAGCCTATCGGGAGTAGGGGGTGTGTTTAGGTATGCTTGGTGGCGGGTTTTCTGAACGTATATAAACCGGCCTGCGAGCCGGTCAGTTGTCTTTTGTCCTGAACTAAATAAAGGTATGCTTAGCTGAAATCACTCTCCGTCTGCATACTTTTCACTCTGTTTCCAGAATACTGCAGATACAGTTGCAGAGATTGTTAATCTAACTATCTGTATTTTCTAGGGTCCAGGGATGATCTTGTTGGAGGGTTTGCAGGGAGGGTGGGCTATAAATTTAATAAAAAATAAATAAACAATAAATAAAAGGAAGGCGTTGTCCCCTGCCTCAGCCTCCAGACTTCATGGCAAGAGAGACTAGATAGCTAGACAGGCACACTGACCTTTCTTTCTGTGTTTACTCTTCTGCTACTGTCCCCTTTGAAATGTAGATGGTGTTCTCAGGGACAATTTCCTTCCTTCCGTTCACTCTCTCAGACGAAGCTCTCCCTTCTCCCTGCACACACCAAGAGGGACGACATGCTGTCCTCTCTTGGCACCACGAGGCAGATGGCCCTCCCGCCATCTGCTTCCATCCTTAGCTAGTAAGTTAGTACTCTGTCCTGTCCCTGCTCTTTCCTATCCAAGAGTGTACTTCTCAAATAAAGAGATAAATATTTCTCTTTTAAACTTGCAGCATGGCTGTGTAGCTTTGTAAGCTGAGTAACCTGGTAAAGTGATGCTGCTGCGTTTGTAGCTTTATTTAAGCACTCTGCTCACCGGCGGGAACTGGACTAACTACACCAGTTAACCCCAACAGATTTCTATTTTCTAGTACCTGTCCTACTGTCATTGGTTTGTCCCTTTTTGTTTTGCTGGGTTTGGAATGCCTTGTTAGTATTTCATTAGTATAACAAAGTTGGAGTTCAGTGACACCTTTTTAAGACCAATGAAGTTTTATTGAAGATATAAACATGCACCTGAAAGCTTATATCTTGGAATAAAACTTTGTTGGCCTTAAAGGTGCCCCTGGACTCAAACTTCGTTCTGCTGCTTCAGACCAACACAGCTGACCCACCTGAATTGATTTCGTTAGTATGTTAGCACTATAGAGTCTTCAGAATTCAGCTTGCTGTCCTGGGTCTCTAGAAGTTATATCTTGCAGTGGGGGAGCAGAAGCATCGTCTCTAGCATGAATTCATGCTCATGTGCTCTAGGGCACGCTGAAGTACAAAACCTGGCATTTTGTACCCTGCTAGGGGGTCCAGGTCTCTCACTATAGCAGGCACCCTAGACTAGCATCACCCTGCGGTGGTGGTGTCACTTCTGGGTTCATGCAGCCTTGGCACACCTGTGATCAACAGGATCTCCGTCCCATATCTTCTGGGGTTTGCCAGTGCTGGGGTGGCAACTGTTATGTACGCGGACCGCCAGCAGGGGTCCGTGGCTACAGGCAGGAGCTTAGCTCCTCAAGACAATAGGAACTGAGGATCCTAGTTCCCCCAGCACAGACCAATAGGAACTATGGCGGGAAATTCAAACCCCCCAATGGGACTGTGGGTGTGCTGGGTGGGTGCGTATATAGTTGGCCTTGCAGGGCCGTTTTGCTGTTTGCTGTTAAGTACAATAAACGTGTGCAAACACATGTCGTCGTCTGAGTCCTCCATGCTGCGAACCCAGTACTTTTCAGCAACCATATACCCTGCAGGTGGTAAAGTACATTTAGAACTATTCCTAGTAAGGTTGTAGGACAACTAAGGTGTTTTTTTAAATAGTAGTAGAAGAAGAGAGAAGGAGGAGGAGGAGAGATTGGATTTATACCCCACCCTTCCAATGTTCCCTCTAAGCTGTGGAGTCTTGTGAGCGAAAATCCTACTTTGTGAGCTACGGGCATTAAAGTTGTGAGCGAGCCATTTGGCTGCTGCATAAATTAGTTTGCTTTGAGGCCATCCTTCCTGAGCTAGAGCAACAATCTGTGAGCTGGAGGCTAAAAAACTGTGAGCTAGCTCACACCAACTCAGCTTAGACGGAACACTGCACCCTTCACTCAGAGTCTCAGAGTGGTTTACAATCTCCTTTTTCTTCCCCTCCCCACAACAGACACCCTGTGAGGTAAGTGGGGCCGAGAGAGCTCTTCCCAGAACAGCTCCTGAGAGAACAGCTCTGAAATAACTTGTAACTGACCCAAGGTCACACCAGCAGCTGCATGTGGGGGGGGGATCTGGGGAATCAAACCTGGATCTCCCAGATTACAGTCCGTGCTTCTAACCACTACACCAAACTGGCTTCTTTAACCAGAAGAATCATCCCCATTTGGTAGGGTTAATAAATCCAACATGGGATTCAGTGTAGTGTAATAGTGGGGGGGGGGGGGAGGGGGGGTTTACACAGTGACCACCAGTACTGCAAGGATAGGGATACGATAGGGTTGCCAGGTCCTCCCTGGCCACCAGCAGAGGGGATGCGGGGTAGGGTTGCCAAATCCAGGTTCAGAGACTCCCGGAGATCTGGGGATGGAGCCTGGGGAGGACAGGGACTTTGGTGGAGTACAATGCCATAGAGTCCACCCTCCAAAACATAATTTTTTTCCCCAGGGGGAACTGATCTCGGCAGTCTGTAGGGTGAACTAAATTTCCAGGGGATCCCTAGGTCCCACCTGGAGGCTGGGATCCTTAGATCATACGACACATATGTCCCCATTTTCATCTCTGAAAGGCTGGAAGGTATGTAGGTAGAGGGTCAGAGAGGAGACTTGAGATGCAGCAACCAGCATTATCTGAGAGCAACCTTCCTCTCCAAATTTACATCTGCTAGAGCTGGACTTCATTTTTAAAGACACAGATGGAAACTAGGAGGAGGTAAGAATGAAAGTTATGCCACTGCAAACTGGAAAACCTCCAAGTCATGTGGCCAAGCAATATGATGGCCACTTCATTCTGCAGCTTGTTGAAAAGCGCCTTCAACTTGCTTGGCCGAGTCTGATTTTGAGTCATACCCATTGGCTCTCAGGGTGGGTAGGGCATCCCTTAACCCAGTGTTGTCCTGATGGCTGCTTCCACACAAGGCTTTTGCCCCAGGGGGTACAAAGCATGCACCTGCTTTACAGGTAGGCTTGCCAGCCTCCAGGTGGGGCCTGGAGATCTCCCGCTTTTACAACTGATCTCCAGCTGACGCAGATAATTTCTCCCCTGGAGAAAATACCTGCTTTAAGGATAGACTCTATGACGTGGTTCCATGCTGAGCCCCCCCCCCCCCAAACCCTGCCCTCTCCCGGATCCACCCCCAAAGTCTCCAGGTATTTTCCATCCCAGACCGGGCAACCCTATTTGCTGGGGAGCTTTCACATGAATTGCTCTTTCCCAGAGCTTTCTATTATAAGCTAGAGCAAATGAAAACCTTGACACAAAGAAACACATTAAAACCTTAAAAGAAAAACTTAAAAGGGAAATAGAACAACGTTGGAGTCCAGTGGCACCTTTAAGGCCAACAAAATGTTATGTAGAACAAATTTAGAGTCCAGTGGCACCTTTAAGACCAACAAAGGTTTATTCAAGGTATGAGCTTTCGTGTGCAAGACACACTTTTCCCAGTATGCATGTACATTCGTATGTACGGCGAGGGAAGGAGACTTCTCCAGTGCTTTTCCATCTGAAATAGCACATACAAGGACCGCCAGGATTTTACTATAGCCGGGAACCTGAGCCACAATCGGACCGCCACTTCGTACCCCCGACGGCCAGGGGGCGGTGTGGGAAAGGTCGCCGATGTCGGAGACTTGCTCGTTTCTCACCCCCTCATTCCGGTTTGCTCCTCTCGCGAGACCGGCCGAAGCCGGAAGTCTGCGTTCCTCCTCGCCCCCTGCCTTTCCGAGTTCGGCAGACAGCCGGACTAACACGCCGCCGCCATGGCGCTCTATAACTTCAAGAAGATTATGGTGGTCCCGTCCGCTAAGGTAAAGCCACGCGGAAATTAACCGCCGCCACCGACTCCCATTCCCCCCCTTTTGTGGGGCTGCGCTGTCTCCGTGGCCACAGTCCCGAGAGTGTTGCGTGACCGGTCAGAGATCCACGTGTCGAGAGGAGAGGCTGTGGTGTCCTCCTCTCCCTCCTCCTCTCGTGCGCGGGACTCTGAGCTTCTGCGGGATAAGCTGTTGGTTGCTTCTGACGGGCAGGACTTCAAGAGGAGGAGGAGCTCCCTTCAGCACGGGAGCCTTTCCTGCTGCACTTCTGCCTGCTGTGGAGCTATTATAACAGCCCCGGTTGGGGGTTTTAAATCTAGAGCGGCCGTTGTCCACGTTTGCCTTTGTGCGGTTGACAGTAGATGCCGCTGGGCCCCCAAGGGACTTGCTGCATTAATAATCAGTGGAGGAGAGGAGTGAGTGACAAAGGGAATGGGGACAAACGCAGGTTCTCGGATTGGTGCCAGCTCCGCCTCCTAGGCAGCGAGCAACGTCTTCTGCAGGCTTGCCGTGTAGTGTGCCACAACTATATTCCTCCCACACACACACACACACACACACACACTGTGACTATAGTCTCCTTTTCAGTCCAGTTATTTGCTCTGTACCCTGACCTAGATGGTCTAGGCAAGCCTGATCTCAGCAGATCTTGGAAGCTAAACAGGGTTGGTCCTGGTTAGTATTTGGATGGGAGACTACTAAGGAAGTCCAGGGTTGCAGTGGAGAGGCAGGCATTGGAAAAGCACTTCAGGTCTCTTGCGTTGAAAATCCTGGAGAGATGCTGTAAGTCTGCTGCGAATTGATGACAGTTTCCATCACCACTCGCTCTACATGAAGCTGGTCTTGCCCAGTACAGAATGCTTTGCCTGCATTGCCTACTGCACTAGTTGATGGGGCTTCTTGTTGTAGATGGTGTTTGTTTGTTTTTTTGAGCCCCCGGAGGGGATTTTTTATTATTTTTTTCCAAACTACAAAAACTATCACAGAAAAGAGAAGGGGGACTACATATATGGGACAAAGTATAGAAACCCACTACTGACTAAAAACCCAAGAGAGGAGATCCTCACTAGCTTCATTACATCAAGGCTTCACTTCATTTAGATCAATATAAACTGAGTCAGACATTTAAGTACTTTTTCCTTTTCATTAACTCTTAAAACTTAACTGTCTAAGAACAGTACCCCCCCGTCATCCCCATTCACAGTTCTCAAAGGCACAATTCAGAGTCTTTCAGCCTTTACTTCTCTTTTCCGCAGCTTATAAGGACTTTTTGGGGCAGCTGCCCCTTGCTTCGTCAGAGAGTCCTCTCTGGAAGAACCTGAGTCTAGCTCGCCACTAGACTTGCTGTCCTCTTCTTTTTCCCCGTCCTCTGGTCTTCCCAGCTGAACCATTAGAAATTCTTGGGCTTTCAGAACAGAGTCAATCTTTTCTTTTTTATCCTTAAACTTGAAAGTAACGCCTCCTGGAAATAGCCATTTATATCCAATTGAGTTTGTCTGAAGGAAAAGCACAAGCTCTTTGTACTTCTTTCTCCGTTGTCTTGCTTCGAATGGAATATCCTTTAGCGTTCTGATAGTATTTCCCCCCACTTTCAGTGGTACTCCAGAAACCGCTTTCAGGATTGCTTCCCTCACATGCCTTCTCAAGAATCTTATAACAATTTCCACAAGCTTGTAGATGGTGTTATAGCAGAGAAGGCTCTTTTTTTTTGCTTGTGTGCCAAGGGGAAAGATTTTGCAGTGCCACTGTCAACCAGTGGACCCCATCACAGCCTAACAGATTTATAAGGCTAATAAAAATGGTAGGGGTGTTTGTGTAGTGGGAAACAGTTTTGAAGACCATTAAGGTATCAAGGAGATCTGGTTGGATTTTTAAAGTACAATCAGTGTAATTGCAAGCAATATGCAGTGATTATTCTTTCAAATGAAGGCTGCATATTTTCACCATGTACACTGAGCGTGTGTCTGGCCTCCACTATAGAATACCACCAATGCATTCAGACCTAGAATGTGTGTACACACACACACACTTTTTATATCTCACTCTAAAAATATTTATACAAGAAGAAATTGCTCAGCTGCTCTGGGAAAGAGCAATTATTATTCAGTTTGCAAGAGCTGCTGAAGGACAGGAAACATGAATTTGGAGTTCTGGTATATAACTGAAGAGATCCAAACTGATAGATGCTGGTTGGGTTTGAATGGCTGATAATTCAAGAGGCATTGAAGAAATGAGACTGATTTTGAACTCTCAGGGTATCTCCAGAGTCATTAGTGGAAATGTCTGAGAAAAATGAAACTGGGAAATTAGCAGATGCCTTTAACAGGTTTTCATAAGTGCATAATATTGTGTATAATTTTTTTCAAGAGGTAATTTATACTAGTACTTATGTCTATTCGTTTGTAAAGCTGCATAAAAGAAGAGAGTGCTATATTCATTTTTGGCCTTAGTGCTTTGGTACAGTTGTGCGATGTAAACAGTTGTGGGTTCTGGATCAGCAACTGCGTTCCTTATTATATGTGATTATACTTGATCATCTCCACTGCAAACAGATACTTTGCTCTAGTGGCTCACAAATTGTCTTGTCACAGCCAGCCTCTTTGCTGACTTTCCTGTGCTATAAATGTTCATTTTTGACCCTTGGTATGATGACTTTGAAACTGCTGTGTCTCTGTGCATTTTTGTCTTGTTCTCCTTCCAAGTGGTTCAGGGTAGCATATATGGCTCCTCCAATTTACCCCTACAACAGCTCTCTGAGGTGGGTCAGGCTGAGAAAACATGACTGGCTCAAGGTCACCTAGTGAACTTCGTGGCAGAGTATAGACTTGAACCCAGGCCTTCCATATCCTAGTAGAACACTTTAAGTACTACACCACACCACTATTTCTCTAAAACAATGTATGCGCTGTTTTGCAATAATTGAGTCTGGCCCTGGTGGTGGACCTCCTGATGGCACTTTGGTTTGGGTCACAGTGTGACACAGAGTGTTGGACTGGATGGGTCATTGGCCTGATCCAACATGGCTTCTCTTATGTTCTTATGAGTCTCTTCCAATTACTGTTTTTTCTCTAACTTCAGGACTTCATAGATTTGACGTTGTCCAAAACACAGCGAAAGACTCCTACCGTCATTCATAAACATTATCAAATTCACCGTATCCGTCAGTTCTACATGAGGAAAGTGAAATACACCCAGCAAAATTACCATGACAGACTCACCCAGATCATAACAGATTTCCCCAAACTAGATGTAAGTGGAAAGGGGGAGGGGATTATTTTATGCCCATGTTATATTCTGCGGTGTATATAAATACAGATGAGTTTGTGTAATTATTAGAGAAAAAGTATGGACTTGGTTTGTCTTTTGCAAAGCTTTACAAATTCTGTGTGTTTTAATATAAGTATGTTGTAGAAAGGTATATGTAAAATTTTTATATTACTGTGACATGGCTCTTATCAAGAAGAAGAAGCAGTTCTGTAGGATTTCTTGTGCAATTCACATTTGGATGTAAAATCTTTAGCCTACCTTTGTAGTAATGCTTCAGCAAGGTAAATAGTAATCTCTTTTGAAGGCCTATTATTTAGGCTATAAAAATGCTTTATTTAGGCTATAAAATGCTTTGCTGTAATACAAACATCATCAGTAAGGATACATCATCAGTAAAGGAGGGAGTGTGCAGACATTGGAGAACTCTTTCTCAATGAAGAGTTCCTTGGAAATTTGTATAATTACCACACCAGCCTGGGCTGATGTAATGGAAGATGTCATCATTTTCATTGCCTTCTTTATTTCCCGTCCTTTGGAACCTGCACGGTTGAACTACTTTTATGTGGAACAGCTCAGTCTGCATAGCACTTGGACAAGGAGAACATCAGGTTGAGTAAGAGCTTATGAAAAGTTCAGGGCCAGAGAGAGGGAACAAATCTTGCTTTGCGGAACCCAGTGTGGACACCGTGTTCCTATTCTTCCTTGCCAGCATTAAAAAGTCATAGGATTGTGCTAGTTTAGTGGAATTTTTGACTTTCTTTGTCCGCCACTCCTGTGCAAGGTCACAAACTCTGGTTTGAACACCAGCCATGTTAAAAAGTACTTTACTGTTTGGTGTGGGAAGATGCTATTGGAGGAGGAAACAGTTTCCTTTGGACTTCTAGAACTCATTTCTTTGACTCCTGGCCTCATTTCTTAAATGAGCACTACTGAAAAGCCTGTATCTTCCTGGGAGAGATGGGGAGGAAAAATAAAAGCGATATATTCTGGTTCTTTTTCAGGACATCCATCCATTTTATGCCGATCTGATGAACGTTCTTTATGACAAAGACCATTACAAGCTGGCTTTGGGGCAAATTAATATCGCCAAAAATCTGATTGACAAGTAAGTCAGATTCGTGTTTCGTTTATATGTAAGATATTCGTTTAGATAGTTAGTGGTTCTGTCTCAGCAGTAGAGCTGACGCTTTGAGTGTGAAATTTCCCCAGATGGATCCCCGATATCTTCAGATAATGGATCTCTAGTTGGGATTGCTGGGAAGGGCCCTTACCAGCTTAAGACCCTGGAGCAGTGGTACACACTCTGTGGCTCATGGAAAGCCAGGCTTGCAGTTACCATCAACCAAAAGGAGCCACATGATTATGTGATGGCCTGTGTGCCACCCCACCAAACACACATGTAACTTGTGATCTAGCATATAAATGAAAAAGGTTGCCATTCTATGTTTAATATTAATAATGGCCAGAATACTTCAGAGTATGTAGGCTTCCTTATGGATCTTTTCGGTCTCCCCCCCCCCCCAGCATGAGGCATAGCAGCTCAGGCCAGAGAGTGCGGTTGCCGAGGCTCCCGGGGGACACTCAGCTGGTCGTTTAGTAAGGGCAGTACCACCAGCACCGCCATCCTATGACCAGCTTGCTCTTCTTCCGGGTGGCTGCCGTGGTGGTGGTTTTACTGTCTCTTCTCTGCGCCCTGGTTGCTTTTGTCCTGACAGCCACGTAAGGTTTTGGGATGAGAGTGCAGACACTGCAAAGAGGGGTGGGGTGTTGTTGGAGAAGGCGGAGATTTTGCTTCTATCCCTGGCATGAGGCTTGCAGCGTACCAGTCCCTGCAGTGGCCGCCAGTGTTCCCTCTAAGCTGAGTTAGTGTGAGCTAGCTCACAGTTTTTTAGCTTCCGGCTCACACATTTTTGTCTTCGCTCAGGAAGGACGGCTCCCGAGCAAACTAATTGATGCAGTAGCCAAATCGCTCGCTCACAACTTTAAGGCCAGTAGCTCACAAAGTAGAATTTTTGCTCACAGGACTCCATAGCTTAGAGGGAACATTGTGGGAACCACCTGCCAACCACAAGCACTAGACAGCAGTGGTCTTACTCGCTTTCTTGGAACATGGGGCAGCTGCCATGTTGGGGAACAGTACCCAAAAGAGGCACAGGTGGTGTGTCAAAGAGCCACAGATGGCCCCAAGCCACTAAGTATAGCTGCCCTGATGAGTCGCTGGTAGTCATAGTCCCAGACAGTACTGAGCTAGAGGGAGTGATGCTTTTGCTACAAGTTAAGTTAGCTTCATGTGTTTTGGCTAGCATTTGGGGCTTTATAAACTTACCCTTCTTTGTGATATAGAGGAACGTCTGCATTTTCCTTACTCCTTTCTTACTTCCATACTTACTCTTCCTGGTCTTCCTTCAAAAGCCCCAGCCCTGTGTTCAGGTATCGGGGTGGGGCAAAGACGACTAAAATTTTTCTTGCAATCAGAATTCAGGTTTGTTTCCTGTTCTGCAATACAGTGTTGCCAAAGATTACGTTCGGTTGATGAAGTACGGCGACTCGCTCTACCGATGCAAGCAGCTGAAGCGGGCAGCCCTGGGTCGGATGTGTACGATCATCAAAAGACAGAAGCAGAGCCTGGAGTACTTAGAACAAGGTGGTGTATCGGTGTGTGCAGGTGTGACGAGAAAGGCAGTTAACCTGTCTAAATTGTACCATCATGGATATAAGAACATAAGAAGAGCCCTGCTGGATCAGACCAGTGGTCCTTCTAGTCCAGCATCCTGCCTCACACAGTGGCCAACCAGTTCCTCTGGACGGCCAACAACAGGGCATAGGGGCTGAGGCCTTCTGATGTTGCCTCCTGGCTCTCGGGTTCAGAGGCTTAGTGCCTCTGAATGTGTGGATTCCCCTCAGTCACCACGCCTAGTAGCCATTGATAGACTTATCCTTTATGAATCTACCTAATCCCCTTTTAAAGCTGTCTGTTCCTGTGGCCGTCACTGTATCCTCTGGCAGCGAATTCCACATTTTAATCACTCTCTGCGTAAAGTAGTATTTCCTTTTGACTGTCCTGAACCTACTGCCCATCAGTTTTATTGGAAGCCTTGTAGTTCTAGTATTTTGGGTGGGAGAAAAATTTTGCTTTGTCAACTCTCTCCGCCCCATGCATAATTGTATAAACCTCTATCATATCCTCCCCTTAGTAGTCTCTTTTCTTCAGCCTTCCCTTATACGGAAGGTGCTCCAACCCCCCTCATCATCTTAGTTAGCCTTTTCTGTACTTTTTCCATCTCTGCCATGTCCTTTTTGAGATACAGTGACCAGAACTGTACACAGTATTCCAGATGTGACCAACTGTCAGATGTGTGGCACATCTGCCACTTGGTCACAGTTGAACTTCCTGATGTGCTTCAGTTTTCCAGCCAAGCTACTTTGTCACATCTGCTATGAAGGAAGCAGGAGAATAGACCTGTCCCCATCATCTAATTGGCTGCTTTTATTGATATGGGCGGGCATGGTAGCCGGGAGGCAGCTGGGCGTGCACGTATGTAATTGATTCTGCCTTAAAGTTTAGATTTCCCAAGAAGTGACCTTTCCCCCTGTGGTGCCTGGGGTGTGGGCGTAGAGTAGGAAAACACAAAGGTTGTGTTTGGGTGGCCATTAGGAGCAAGGGAAACACTGAGCAAGAGCTAAGGCGTTGGGGCCATAGACCTGTGCAGGTTTCTGAAGCCCCATCAGCACCTCCTTCTGCTTTCCCTGACCCTGAAAGTTGGAAAGCACCGTTTAAAAAGATGAAAGCCAAGAGTCTTGAGGTGCCAGACTTCACAGTAGACAGCTTTTCTTAGGGAAACTTCTAACAAGGCTGGATACATACGTAAGTGATAATACTGCTCAGTACATAAGAACATAAGAGACGCCAATGTTGGATCAGGCCAAAGGCCCATCCAGCCCAGCACTCTGTGTCACACAGTGGCCAGAAATACCAGTGCCATCAGGAGGTCCACCAGTGGGGCCAGGACATTAGAAGCCCTCCCACTGTTGACCCCCCCCCAAGCACCAAGAAGACAGAGCATCACTTGTCCCAGAGTCCCTATCTATACCTTGTGGCTAATAACCACTGATGGACCTCTGCTCCATATGCTTATCTAATTCCCCTTTGAAGCCATCCATGCTTGTAGCCGCCACCACTTCCTGTGGCAGTGAATTCCATGTGTTAATCACTCTTTGGGTGAAGAAGTACTTCCTTTTATCCGTTCTAACCCGACCGCTCAGCAGTTTCATGGAGTGCCCACGAGTTCTTGTATTGTGAGAAAGGGAGAACAGTACCTCTTTCTCTACCTGTTCTTTCCCATGCATAATCTTATAAACCTCAATCATGTCTCCCCTCAGTCGTCGTTTCTCCAAGCTAAAGAGCCCTAAGCGCTTTAACCTTTCCTCATATTATGTTAGGCGTTTCTTATCTGCTCTGTTTATTGTTGCTAGGTGTTTCTTAACGTGTGTATTTTTATTGCTGCCCTGACCTGGATGGCTCAGGCTATCTTGATCTCCTCAGATCTATGGAAGCTAAGCAGGGTCGGCCCCGGTTAGTATTTGGATGGGAGATCAGGAAGTCAGGGCTATGCTTAGGCAGGCAACGGCAAACCCACCTCTGTTTGTCTCTTGCATTGGAAACCCTGTGGGGTTGCCATAAGTTGACTGCCGCTTGATAGCCCATTCATTTTTTATATAGCCCATATTTAAGTTCTCTTTTCTTGGGTCAGCTTTTAGTTTGGAAAGAGATCAGAAAACACAGTTGTGGCCTGGTTTGCCAGAACAGCATCATACATTTTATGCTGTTCCGAGTTACCTTGCCTGATGTCTTGACCCAAGGATCCCTTTTTGATGCTCCATCCATCTATATGTAAACCTCTTCCTCAGTGAAAACCAGTGATGTTTTTTCTTTCTTCTCAGTGCGCCAGCATTTATCCCGCTTGCCAACCATCGATCCAAACACACGGACGCTTTTGTTGTGTGGGTACCCAAACGTGGGGAAATCCAGCTTTATAAATAAGGTTGGTGGACTTTTAAAGTGTTGCTTCAGAGAAAATTCGTCATTAGAGCCAGTTTGGTGTAGTGGTTAAGTGCGCGGACTCTAATCTGGGTGAACCGGGTTTGATTCCCCACTCCTCCACTTGCAGCTGCTGGATGACCTTGGGCAAGCCATAGTTCTGACAAGAGCTGTCGCTGAAAAAGAGCAGTTTCTGTCAAAGCTCTCTCAGCCCCACCTACCTCACAGGGTGTCTGTTGTGGGGAGGGGAAGGGAAAGGAGTTTGTAAACCGCTCTGAGACTCCGAGTGAACGGTGGGGTATAAATCCAATCTCCTCCTCCTCCTTGTTGCCTCTTATTGTGTGACCAGTTTGCTTTAAATTTCTGAGCTGACAATTGGATTATAATGAGGATCCCCATTCTATTGTTTTCTGCCAAGAGCTTTATAAAAGAAATTAGCAATTTAATCCTACGTAGAGTTACATCTTTCTGAGTCCATTAAAGTCAGTGGACTTAGAAGGGTGTAACTCTGTTTAGGATCTCACTGTAGTCACTCAGCGCTGAGAAAAGTAGTATATTGTCAAGCTCAGGCCTAACTTTCATTTCCTTTCCTTTTGCTTGTCATGTTGAATTCCTGGGTGGGTGGGGGGGTGTTGTTGGGAGTGTATGGGGGTAGTAGCCCATAATCATCCCTCAAGTTGTGCCCCAAGAGTTGGTTCTCATGTGATTGACCTTGCAGACTCTCTGTGCCTAAGCTAGGTTAGATAGGGCACCATATATCTGTCTGTGTTGCCACAGAAATGCTGGGGATTGGGTGTGACATATGCGAGTGTGGAATTTTATATTTTTACCTATAACCTGTAGGTTCCCGTGGTTTTCTTCAGTCCTAACAAAAGTTCTTGTGCCTACAGCAAGCATATCTTCAATAAAGCGTTTCACTGCCAAAAGAGTGTGTGGAGAGTGTTTTAGCTGGGGATCTGACATATATTCTCATCTATACAGTATTAGTTTGTAAGCATTTATCATGTAAGAAATGAAGTTCAGTGTGTCTTATAATACTCGGTCTTTATTATTCCGTGAACACATGAAGCTGCCTGATACGGAGTCAGGCCATTGATCTACTCAGACTGGCAGCAGCTCCCCAGGGTCTCTGGCTGAGGTGTTCACATCACCTCCTGCCCGATCCCTTTAACTGGAGGTGCTGAGGACTGAACCGGCAAAACAGGTCCACATGCAGAACTGATGCACTGCCACTGAGCCATGGCTCCTCTCGTTTGGAAGGGGAATGATCAAGGAAGCAAACAGGGCTGCTTTAAGGGTTTTTTCCCCCTCCCTGTTTTTCAGGTGACAAGAGCAGACGTGGAAGTGCAGCCGTATGCCTTTACGACAAAGTCTCTCTTTGTGGGGCACATGGACTACAAGTACCTGCGGTGGCAAGTAAGGTCTCAAAAAGGCCCCCCCCCCCCCCCCCAATTAATACAATCCAATACGATCCAGTTACGTTATTGGGGTTGGAGCGTATGTGCTGCACGGGTTACTTCCGGCTGTCAGGGTTTGAAATTTGCTCCATGGATGGCATTTCTTTGCACGCATTCCTTACTCCTTTCCTAGGAAAAAGATGAGCTTCAAGACTGGAAGCCCATTATACTATTGGCTTCTTTCTTAAACTACCAAAGCACAACAGCCAGGTAGAACTGGCTGACCTGAGACAGCTTTCGTGCCGGAATTCTGCCTCTTCACAGCCCTCGTCCAGTCCAGCGTTGCCCACCCCCGCTTCCCACTTGGAGCCTTTCCCTGTCACCTGCCTCTGTCATGTGAGTCTCCCAATAATCCCTCTAGGTCAGCTTACCTGCATGACTGCCTCACGCAGGTGGTCTTGAAATAGGCATGGCTGCAAGATGTCTGGGGCTGATGGTTGCGGATAAATGGCTCCTCACGTATCTCAGTAATGTCTAAATAATAATAATACCTATTATTATTTATTTGATTAATCCCCCCCCCCCGAAGCAGGTTCTGTTAGGTAACAGTGTCTTGAGGGTTTATCTTTTAGTGGTTATGGGGTTGGAGCAGATGTTGGGATCCATGCAGCTGCTCCGCCCTTGTACAGCTGTTGTCTTTTAATGCTTCACACTTCCTTAGTGGTTCATGGGGTCGCGAAGACTCGGACTCGACTGTGCGACTGAACAGCAACAAAACTTCCTTAGTGTTCCTGTTAGCTCTGTCCACAAGCGTGGGTTTTGTCACCAGAACCACCAAGGAGACCTTGTCCGAATGTGCTGGTGACGGTCAGTTGAGAGCAGGCTGGAGGCCCCGAAGACTCTTTTGAAGCGAAAGGGGATTATAGCTGGCCCTGTGGCAACTCAGGCAGAAATTTTTCCCAGCCCTGCTGCCTGAGATTCTTCTAGAGTGAAACTGTTGGGGATTGAACCTGTGGCCTTCTGCATTCAGAGCCTGTGCTCTTCCACGGAGCTATGGCCTTTTCACTATTATTAAAGGAAGGGTAACGGGTCAATGGTCAGCAGTGTGAACATTGTGTGCCTCCATTTGCCATAGCAGTTCTTCAGATGGAGATGTGTTTATCCTTATCCATAGCAGTTCTTCAGATGGAGATGTGTTTATCAAACATTTGTTCTGCTTTTTTGAAAACCTACGAGACAAAAGAACCGAGCTTGATTTCCGCAGTCCTTCTGTCTAGGTAGTGGATACACCAGGTATTTTGGATCATCCTCTGGAAGAGAGAAACACCATTGAGATGCAGGCAATAACAGCTCTTGCTCACCTTCGCGCTGCCGTGCTGTATGTCATGGATCTCTCTGAACAGTGTGGGCACGGCCTGGAGGAGCAACTTGAACTCTTTGAGAATATTAAGCCCCTCTTTGCTAACAAGGTAGGTCTGGGGTTATGTGGCTCCAGTTAAGGCTTGCTAGTAAATCTAAGCAGCAAATTTAACTTAATGTGTGTTTCTTCTTTCCTTTCAGCCTCTTATAATTGTTGCAAATAAATGTGACGTGAAGAGGATTTCTGAACTTAGTGAGGAAAACCAGGTAGGAAGCTTTTACAAGGAGAGAGGCTGTGTATTTGTGTACTTGAATAAACTGGTAAATACAGCTTGCCTTCTGCATGGGTGGAGACGTTCATGGCTGCCACTACAAATTTCTCCAGCTCTCAGGCCAGGAGCAGTACAAGCATACCAGCCTGTACCCCGCCGAGACCACAGGTGTATCTTTGCCTGCAACTCTGTTCCTTCTACTTGCCAGCTTTTCACTTCTGATGAGAACTTGTTTTCCTTCATGGCAACAACAGTCTCACTATATGGAGTACTGTAAGGTATTCCAAATTTTGATCATAATGTGGGGGAAATGTCCCCTTCCCAGACTTCTGTAGTCCTGGATTACGTATACCAAGTCTTGGTTTTCTGTCTATTTTGGAAGTATGCTAAAATTTTCCATTAACCTTCTGGCTCAGAAAAGCTCATGCATTCTTCTCTGCTGAATTCCATGCATAAGCATTGGCGTGCACAGAGCTCCTGGTCCGGTTAGTGACAGGTTACCTTCTGATAGTTGTTGTCAGGGCTTTTTTTGTAGAAAAAGCCCAGCAGGAACTCATTAGCATATTAGGCTACACCCCCATGTTACCAGAAGTGTGGTCATCCAGCC
>NW_015173698.1:125091-166587 GCF_001447785.1 Gekko japonicus | reverse complement strand
ATGTATTAGCATAATGGGCCACATCCAACAGCTGAGACTCATTAGCATATTAGGCCACACCCCTGATAGCACATCTGATTAGCATATTAGGCCACACCCCATGCCTTCCCTTGGCTTGCCCGGGCAAGGCCCCCCCCCTTGAAGGGAAGGCTGAGGAAGGCACAGGGAGGCATTTAAATGCCTCCCCGATCCTTTCAGGGACCCCCTGGCCTGCCCGCCTCAGAGTCACTGGGGGGGGGTCACTCTCCAGGCCTTCCCTCTGTAGCCACGCATGCAGAGGTTTTGGCTGTAGTGGCCGTGGCCAACTGTGAAGCCAGCCGGAACTCCGTTCCTGTGCGTTCCTGCCCAAAAATAGCCCTGGTTGCTGTATTTCCTGATAAAACTTTTATAGATTATCCATTTTAGGAAATTCTGGTATTATTTCAGTTCTTTAGGCACAAGTAACAGAAAATGTTTTTGTTGTCGTAAAAATTTAAACGACCATTTCTTAATTCACATATGTCCGTTCCGTGCTCTAGAAAATGTTTGCGGATTTAGAAGCAGATGGATTTCCAGTAATAGAGACAAGCACCCTCACTGAGGAAGGAGTGATTCAAGTTAAAACTGAAGTAAGTATGTTCTCTCACTTGTATAAAATACATTCCAAACATGCTTTTTAGGTTGGATCCAGAGGGCCCCTTCTGCTTACTGGGTCTGCCACGCACAGGAACTTTCATACCTCTAACACAACTGGGTACATGGAAACAACTGTGTAGAGTCAAGGAGTTGGAGGAAGGGTGTCATGGAATCCAACCTGTTCCGTTTCGTATCATTTACACCCTTTGCCTGAATCATGTAAAATACTTGTGATATGTGGGTAAAGAAAGAAATAGATACTTGGCTAAAGGCAAAAAAAAATATTGCATGGGATAATTTTCCAGGTTCCTTAGGGAAACTAACTGAAGTAGCTCCAGTTTCCTTGTGATGGGAACTCTGTGGCTGCTCTGTAGATTGACAAACACATTCACTGAACCCGTTTTGACTAGCAGCGGGACTTCCACACTGACACAAGAAATTGTTCTGCGAGAGTGTTGTCTTCAGTTGCCTCTGATGTTGTGTGGTTAATCCCAGACACACGTTTTAGAAGTCCAGATATTCACTTCATTTACACCCCACTTTCCTCCCCAGTGGGGACCCCAAGCAGCATACATTGTTCTCCTCTCCTTCCTGTTATCCTCAGAGCAACCCTGTGAGGCAGGTTGGGCTGATTGCGTGTGACTGGCCCACCTACAGGTTACCAAACTGGCTTCCATGTCAGAGTGGGGGATGGATCCTGGGTCTCCCAGATCCTAGTCTGACGCTTGAACCACTAAGCTCGCTGGGTAACTTTGGGCCAGTCACACCTTCTCAGCCTAACCTACCTCCCAGGGTTGTCGTTATGGCAGAATTATAAGGAAGACTGGGCCGTTTCTGTATAGCAGCTTGAATTAGTTTATGCGTGTTTGGTTTTTGATCCCATAAGGCTTTGCATGATTAGCTTTTCCACATATTCCTTTCGAAAGGGTGGCTTTGCCTGTGCCCTTTCACCTACAAGCATTGCCTATATTCCATGGAGCATGGTGCCAGCCTGGAAGTCTAAATGTTGGGATGTCAGGGTCTCTGGCACCATATGGCTCTGCCTTGACACAGGAAGGGAGTCTGGAGCTTTCTGACCTCACAGAGTATGAGCTGACTCCGAGCAGTGTTCAGTGGGTTCTCGTGGGGCAGGGTATGGTCATGTTCCTGACTGACAACTCTACGTGGCTAGCAAGGTATATATGTGGCTTGTTTTCTCATTATTAGTTGTTACACACCAACCAAACCACACATTTGGCAGGTTCTTGGTGGGTAGCCGGAATGCATTCCTTTACTAGTTATAAGCAGTGTTCCCTCTAAGCTGAGTTAGTGTGAGCTAGGTCACATTTTTTTAGCCTCCAGCTCATACATTTTAGTCTTAGCACAGGAAGGATGGCTCCAGAGCAAACTAATTTATGCAGTAGCCAAATCATGAGCTCACAACTTTAATGCCAGTAGCTCACAAAGTAGAATTTTTGCTTACAAGACTCTATAGCTTAGAGGGAACATTGGTTATAAGTGTGCACAGTTCTACATATCGGAGATGATGCTTTTGTATGCTTTGCTCTGAGATTTTTATATGATTTTAAGGTTCGGTAAACAGGCTTCAGTGTGAAGCAACCGTCTTGTTTGTCTCTCTCTGGGAAGATCCAGTCTCTCGCCAGTCCAATCCAGCCCATTGAACTCTGGTGAGGTCTGGGGGAACTTGGGGGGGGGCTGGGGGGGGGGGGTCTCAGGCGATTTCCTGTCCAGCAGAATCCCTTTACAGTTGTGAGGGTAAAATTGGGGGGGGGGGGATTATGTAAGTTGCTTTGGGTCTCTGTTAGGGAGAAAGATGGGGTACAAATGAATTAAATGCATACTCTTGTCCAGGGCTTTTTTTGTAGAAAAAGACCAGCAGGAACTCGTAAGCATAATAGGCCACACCCAACAGCAGAAACTTATTAGCATATTAGGCCACACCCCTGACGGCACAGCTCATTAGCTTATTAGGCCGCACCCCCATGTTACCAGAAGTGTGGACATCCAGCCACACCGACCTTTTGTTTCTTATTCTGTTTACCTTGTTTGTTGTCAAAACCCAGGGCTTTTTTTGTAGCAGGAACTCCTTTGCATGTTAGGCCATACACCACTGTAGCCAATCCTAATGAGTTTCTGCTATTGGGTGTGGTCTGTTATGCTAATGAGTTCCTGCTTGGCGTGGCCAACTCAGGAGCCAGCCGGAACTCCGTTCCTGTGCGTTCCTGCCCAAAAATAGCCCTGCTCTTGTCCCTCTTCCATCCCTCTGCAGCGGCATGCCTGAAGTAAAATTAAGGCGATGATCGTCAAGAGGACAGGAGCACCCTGGTAGTTATAGTTTTCCACCCAGTACTCATAGTTCCCCCCCCCAAGTTCACCTTCTTCTTGCTGTTAATCAGCACCAGTGTTGTACTGTTATATCTGCACCAGTGCTAATGGTAGCTATAATCAGTTTGAGACCAAGGTTGAAGCTCTTTTGGTAGCCATGGTTAGCATTAACCTTGGTGCTTGCAGAACTTGACAACCCTGGTCAGTGCTGAGAAGACGGAGAGTGGAAAGTTACACAGGTTGGTGAAATGGGGGGGGAGTGTCTGTGAGTCTGTAGGGCGCTTCCTGTCCCTCAACTATAAGAGATCAGCAAACATGACAGCTGCATGGAGTCACTATTGGTTTGTATGCTGCTAACATTAATATGTCATATGCTTGCAGGCCTGTGACCGATTGCTGGCCCATCGTGTTGAAACCAAAATGAAAGGCAACAAGGTGAATGATATCCTGAACAGGCTACATCTCGCTCTCCCAGCCAAAAGAGACAACAAGGTTGGTTTTATGTAATTGTTATAATTTGTTTTTTTTACTGTGAAGTAGATTATAAACAATATTTTTTTTCTACTTGTTTGCAAAATGCTGTGATGACTCACCAACAACATGTGACCGCCGTTCCTTAGTAAAGGCTTATTATGACAAATAAAAAGAATCCCAAGTACTTAAATCAGCATTCTGGGTTCTTTGAGCTCATGTTGATTTTATGCTTTTGTCTTAGGAAAGGCCTCCTTTTATTCCGGAGGGGGCCTTGCGGCGCAAAAACCGCATGGAGGTCGACACGCCTAAAAAGAAACTGGTAAGCATGTCTTGAAAAGTTTCTCTTCCTATGGATTTGGGGCATAATTCCAACATTGTTATGAACCTTAGAAATGATTACCTGTATTAATGATGTGTTGCTTACTTGCAGGAGAAAGATCTTGAAATGGAACTGGGAGATGACTATATTTTGGATCTTCAGAGTAAGTGTTAATATTAATCCCTGTGTTGTTAGAACTTCGACTGTCAGCATGTGATGTCTTGGAGTGGAACAGTTCAAGCAAAACAAAAACTGTGCATCGATCCGAACATTTTGATCTGTGCATCCCTCATACTGCTGTGCTGGATAAATTTGTTTTCCTTTTTCTAGTTTTAATTAGAATCATAGAATCATAGAGTTGGAAGGGACCTCCAGGGTCATCCAGTTAAACCCCCTGCACAATGCAGGAAATTCACAAATAACTCCCCCTCCACACCCGCAGTGACCGCTGTTCCACGCCAAGAAGATGACAAAAAAACCTCCAGGATTGCTTCCTGACCCCAAAGTGGCAATCAGCATTTCCCTGGATGTGTAAGAAAGGGCCATGGGAACTAAGCCCTGAGGCAACCCTTCCTGCCCTCCCTCTCACGATCTGCCTAAGTTCACAGAATCCACAGTTGCATGTTTTGCTATTCAAATTTACATTTTAAAGCCATACCAACACGTTCTGCCCCATTCCTTATTCTTGGGTTTTCAGGGTCAGCGGAGAGCTCTTCATTCACCATGAAACTGGGCCCCATGACCTTTTTTAGCGTTTTGGAGAGATTTTTGTTTAAAATCAGAAACAAACCTTCAGACCTTTATATAATACTTTACATCACCCTGAAATCAAGAGGACCGCTGGTCAAAAGAAACAAGGGACCAGACAGTACATAACTTAGGTTTGAAGGACGTAGGCGTTTCCTCCTGTTGGTCTGGCAACCACTTCGTTCAGTGGGGCTTTTAAGCTGGGAAAAAAATGGAATAGAATTCCTGTATTTCCTTTCCCTTTGCTCTAGAATACTGGGATTTAATGAATCCGTCTGAAAAATATGATAAGATACCGGAGATCTGGGAAGGTCATAACATAGCTGACTACATTGACCCAGACATCATGAAGGTAAGTGTTGTGTCATCATTACCACGGTGCTTAGATGTGTGGAGAGTTTGTGTTGAAACAAGAACGTTTGGGACTTTGTGTCTCCTTACACTGTTCATCACCAAGGAGGAGGGTGAGAGGAAAGTGCTGGTTGGCTGACAGGTTAACAGTGTTTTTAGATTTTCTTTCCTAAAGGTTCTGGCCTCACTGCTCATGTTGGATCAGAAAGTGGCAGCTAGGTTGATCTGTTATGTTAATATCCTTTCCCCTCCGAATGATAAAGTCCTCAAAGCAACTTATATTTTTAAAGTACGGTCGTACCTGTTTCTTTCTCCTTCCCTCCCATTCCCAATATGTAACTCTCCATTGCTGGGTTGATTCGTTTTGCCTCTCCTTCCCAAGGACAAGAGGTCTTCATGTCCTGAGAGACAAACAGGGAAGAGCTGTGGCTCAGTGGTAGAGCATCTGCCTAGTGTGCAGAAGGGTCCCAGGTTCAACCCCCGGCATCTCCAGTTAAAGAGGGATTGGGCAGTGGATGATGCCAAAGACCTCTGGCTGAGACCTTGGAGAGCCGCTGCCAGTCAGAGTAGACAGTCCATGAATACTGTCCAGAGTACTGTCCGTAGTGGACCAATGGGTCTGGCTCAGTATAAGGCAGTTTCTCACGTGTTCTGCTGTCGAAGCTGCTGAAATGTCAGTTGCTGAATTAAAATAGAAACTAGAATTGATGACTGAGCTTTGCCTGACAAGCCGTAGTGGTGTTAGTCTCTGTGAAGAATAAACACGGGGGAACCAACATACTAATGCATTTTATTCGATCTCTTCGAAGAAATTGCATCAGCTGGAGGAAGAGGAGGAACTCAGGCAGGCGGCCGGAGAATACGATAGCGATTCAGAGAGTGAAGATGAGGAAATGGTGGGAATCAGGGAACTGGCACAACAGATTCGCGAGAAGAAGAAGCTGAAGATGTTGGAGTCCAAGGAGAAAGATACACAGGGGCCCAGGATGCCAAGAACAGCTAAAAAGGCAAGTGGAAAAAACCTTGTGGTGTCAGGCAAGTATGAAGGGCATGATGGCAGTTAAGAGGTTAAATTCAGTCCGCCCTGTCTCTTCCGTGTACTTGATTTACTGCATGTGTCATTGCCACCCCCCGCCAAAGTCATATTAGAATTAAGACAGGGAAATATGCAGAGGACACATAACAGGGTCATACTTCTTGGCCTAGACATGATTCTCATTTTAGACGAGATAGTTCCAAGTTCACTTTTCAGCCAAGCCCGTGCTCAAGGCGAAGGCCTCAGCTTTGGAGAAGCCATGTGTTTTGTTTATTTGGAGAGTCAAGATTCAGTCTCACAGCGTCTACGGTTAAAGGATCTCTGGTGCCAGAAGTTCAGAACGATCCTTTTCTGCTCAAGGCCCTGGAGAGCCACAGCCAGTCAGTATGAACAGTACTGAGTTAGATGGAGTGCCTCAAAGTGAGTTTTGTGCATTTGCATGTAGCAGAAATAGTGTTCAAACTGCAGCCTCAAGATTTTCTCAGGTTGTAACTTGGAGCTCATCTTAAATGCAGGGACTGCATCCCCTTCGAGATGGCTTTAATAATGCATGGTGCTTAGGGTGGTTGTTCTGTTGCTGTAGTAATAGAAACAATTTTCTGCCTACATTCTGCATTGTGGTACTGTGCGTCTAGTAAGAATGTGTTGAATTTGCTGTGCATGAATTTTAATGCCTCTTGCATTATGCTGAAGCAAAAGGGGGAGCGTGAAGCATGGCAGGTGGTCAGAATACCTGTTGTCTCATCCGTGCGCTTCCAGCTATGGCTTCTCATGTGAATTTTTTATCACAGTGTTTCTCTTTGTGGTTTTCATATTTAAATTCTTTCTACTTTCTCAGTACTGCATCTATACAAATGAAAAATCTATGGGTACTGCAGTACATAATGGGTTCCTTGTCACTGTAGGTTCAACGGAAGAAGTTAGAGAAGGAGATGAGCGATCTTGGGCTGGACATGACAGACAAAAATGAAGTGAGTTACGTCATACCGCTTTTCAAATTGGTCTTGGTGTCATCGTTCTGCCACTTCTTTTGGTTTCGTGAGAGAGAGTAGCGTTAAAGGAATGAATGAATACAAAATGCAGCAGAGGAACCATACCACTTGAATTCTCAGTCAAAATCCCTATTGTTTCAGGAATAGTAAGGTTTGTCCTTTAAAGGAAGATATATTGTACCTTTAAAATGTTTTGAGTTGGATCCAGCAGCCTGTCAGTGGAAACTGCTGATAGTCATGGTTTGTTTCATGTTCCCCCTCTTCCCAGTGGTTGATTCCTAAGGTAGCAGGACCCATTTGGACTTACCACCGCATGGGCCGGGGGGCTGCAGAGAGGAAATAGTCCTTCCTGTTTCCTCCGTCAACAGAGTCGTTCTGTTGCATGAGAGAGGAAAGTTTTGCTTGTCTTCCTCCCTCCTCTGTACTACAGTCCAGCCCACTGAGCTTATTAGTCCACATGGGTCCCACAACCCTGGGAATCTACTTTTCCTGGGTCCGAAAGGACTGCTGGAAGGAGGGGGACCTGGAGGGACCCATAATTATTGTGCATGCGGATCACTAGCTGCAAACCTTTGACAAAAAAAGTGCCGTGCCCTAGCGCAGCATCTGATCACTTGAGCATCTAATGCAGAAGAAGTGGTTTCAGAGCCAAGCAGCTAGCTGAATCACAGCAAAGGTCCACCAAGTCCATCATCCCATATCCCACAGTTCTTCTGGGAAGCCCACGAGCTGGGTTGTGAAGGCACACCTGTCTCCTAGCAAGTGGTAATCAGAGATACACATGAAGGTTTGATGGAGCCACTCAGTGTTCCCTCTAAGCTGAGTTAGTGTGAGCCAGCTCACAGTTTTTTAGCCTCCGGCTCACACATTCTTGTCTTCGCTCAGGAAGGATGGCTCCAGAGCAAACTAATTTATGCAGTAGCCAAATCGCTTGCTCACAGCGTAGAATTTTTGCTCACAAGACTCCACAGCTTAGAGGGAACATTGGAGCCACTGTAGCTGCCATTTTATTTATTTATTTTTGTGATTTATATCCTGCCCTACCCCGGAAGCGGGCTCAGGGCGGTTTGCAACCTGTAACAAAACCACAAACAATAGAGCAATTAAAACATCAACTGAAGCAGGACAAATTAAATAAATGCGGGTGTTGTCATTTTTGTGATTTATATCCTGCCCTACCCCGGAAGCGGGCTCAGGGCGGTTTGCAACCTGTAACAAAACCACAAACAATAGAGCAATTAAAACATCAACTGAAGCAGGACAAATTAAATAAATGCGGGTGTTGTCAAGCTGGGGGTCTGTGCTGAACAGCTGGGTGAGGGGAGAGAAGTTTTGAAGGGTGTCCCCCCCCCACAGGATTCTCTACTCTCAAGGGCTTGAGCCAACTGAATTCTTCTTTCTCCTTTTATTTAATGGACGCTCAGCTGTTCTCCACTTTTCATTGCTGCTGAAATGTTTTCAGAAATGTTTTCAGCCATTTTTGAGGGATTTTTGTCATGCCAGTTGGCTTATACGTGTAGCGATAGGTCATTTGTGGATTTGTCTGATTTCCTCTTAAAGTCATCCCTGATGGTTGTGGCCACCATCATGACTTACAACTGAATTTCACTAGGTTCTGTGCTCTTTGTGACTTTTCAGGCTCATTACGTGACCCAGGCGAGACGATCCCGTAGCGTTACCCGTAAACGTAAGCGAGAGGAGTCGGAACCACCCACATCTGTCGCCCGCAGTCGGAGCTCCTCGCGCACCCCTCGTGATGTATCTGGTCTTCGAGACGCAAAGGTTTGCTTTGGCTTATTAATATTGTCGACACTTTTCAATAATTTGTCTTAATATAAAACACACATTTTTGTGCTGTTGTAATTAAATAGAAGCTTTGGGCTCTTGTTTGAAAGCAATTTGAACTAAACTGTGTTCATGTAGCTCTGCTGTTGTTATATTTGGGGGCAAAGGATGGGAAATTTGGGGTCCATGTAACAAACTGTTTGCTGTCCAAAGTTATGGCTTTGGCCTGAACAGTCCTAAGAAGTACCTTTAAAAAGCTCAATTTTTAAATGTCTCAGCATTCTTGTAATACTATATTTTCAGAGTGCATTTGCTTTTCCTTTCTTTGGCGGGGAGACATTTTACTTTGAGAAGCAGAATCCACTTATAATTTGATACAGATGCACAAATAGAGCTGTTGGTGAAGCCTTTGATAGTGATTGGCTCAGATGTCTCCCCAAAATCAGAGGGGCAGAGAAGGCAGCAGACATAGGATGAAGAAGCGAAAGCAACAGGGCCCGAGTGAAATGGGATAATCCACAGAAAGGAGAAAGGTGCATGGACTCTGGAGCTGCAGTTCACATGCTGACTTGCATAAAGCTTTTGTCCGTATAGTTTAACTGCATTGAGTTGTTGAGATTCTGCAAGGACATAATCTTCTCTAGTCTGTCCAGAGTCACATTTGTTTCTGGAAATGAATTCTTTAGTTAATCAAATCCACTGGGGGTGACATCTGATAAGGCCATTGTTCTAGAGCACAAAGTAACTGGTTTGTTACTTTCTGGGATGAGTGTGGGAGGAAAGTTTAAGTACAGAAACGCGATTTCACTTCCGTGACTTTATATCTTTGTGTAGATGGTGAAGAAGACCAAAACCATGATGAAGAAAGCTCAGAGGAAAATGAATCGGCTGGGCAGGAAAGGCGAGGGGGACAGGCATGTGTTTGACCTTAAGCCCAAGCATCTGTTTTCTGGCAAGAGGAAATCCGGCACGACACAGAGAAGATAAGTGGCTCATAGCGGACGATAAAAGAAATGGCCATCTTTTTTCTAATACAAATTAAAAATCTAAGAAAACTTCTTGTGGAACTCTTTGAATTCTGGTGAAGTTGAGAAATGTCAGCAACACAACGCAGATAGGTAATCTCATGCTCCTGAGGGCATGGAACCGCTTACTTCCAGGATATGCCACATTCTCTCTGCACGGAATGCTTTGAGGGTTGGCAAACTTATTTAACTGCATTTCTAACCACGTCACAGGGGAGATGCCAGCTCTAGTAAAAGGGTGGTGCCTTACAATTTGCTGTTTGATAATAGTATTATTGAAGTCACATCACATTGCTTTAACAAGGGATAGCAGACAGACGTTGTACTAAGTCTGAAACTCAATGGTAGATGCTGTTTGATAATAGTATTATTGAAGTCATATCACATTGCTTTAACAAGGGATAGCAGTTAGACTTGTTGTACTAAGCCTGAAACTCAATGGTAGAGGCACATGGGTTGCCTGCAGAAGGCTTCAAGTTCAGTCCTTGTTAATTTCAAGTTTTAAGGATTTGGGCAGCAAGAACTGGGAGAAACCACTGCCTCAGAGGTGACTGTTTTGTATGCAACTCCTCTTTTACACTGCATGGGGAAAACTAATTGAAAATAGGCTTGAAGGTGTATAGTGAATAAGGGAGGACTGAGGTGGTAGAAGCGGAATAAGTGACATAAAGGAAATGTAGCATTGTGCTCATTTCCTCAGATTGCAGGATTTATCTCAGTGTGAAAGGTTGATTCTTCTCCCTCCTCATACAGCATTCTTCATTTTGCCCCTCCCTGATAGGGCTTATGCGTACTGCTGTGTGTAGATTACCTTTAGGTAATGCAGAAAGTAAAAATTTCAACTATACTCAGTTTAAGGAAACTGGGCCAGATTCTTTTTGATCATGGACAAAAATTAGATGCCTTCAAAGCTTATTTAAATCAGAAATCTACTTGACAGGATTCCTGTGTTCCCAGGCAAGTGTGTATGACTGCAGATTTAGAGAACTTGAATTTTCTGTGACAAAAGATTTAAAAAATCTGTATCTCTTCTTCTGCGACACACAAACATCACCATTTCCTTTCCTCTGTCAGAAACAATATAGGTGTAATGCTGCCAGACAGTGAATAATCAGCCTCAGTCCACACTGGCTCAACAGCAGCACCTCATCCCAGTCTTGTTTAAAAGGAGGCTTACAAATTATCTACATATACAACTATGAGAATGGGACAGGGCTTCTGACAGATGTGGGCAACTATGGGTGCTACCATGTACACGCACAGAAGCCATCTCAGATACACCCCACCTTTCTCCCCAAAGCAGGCCACATACCTCTTCTTTCTATCCACACAACGGTGCTGTGAGGTAAACCAGGTAGAGGGAGACTTGGCTTGAAACTCAACATCAAAAAAACTAAGATGGCATCCAGACCCATCACTCCTTGGCAAATAGAAGGGGAAGTCATGGAAGCAGTGACAGACTTCATGTTCCTGGGATCCAAGATGGTGACTGCAGCCATGAAATTAAAAGATGCCTGCTCCTTGGGAGGAAAGCGATGGCAAACCTAGACAGCATAATAAAAAGTAGAGACATCAGCCTGCCAACAAAAGTCCGTATGGTCAAAGCAATGGTATTCCCAGTAGTAATGTATGGCTGTGAGAGTTGGACCATAAGGAAGGCCGAGCACCAAAGAATAGATGCTTTCGAGTTATGGTGCTTGGACTGCAAGGAGATCAAGGTGCTTGGAGTCCCTTGGATTGCAAGGAGATCAACCCTGACTGTTCCCTGGAAGGACAGATACTGAAGCTCAAATACTTTGGCCACCAAATGAGAAGTGAGCACTCACTGGAGAAGACCCTGATGCTGGGAAAGACTGAAAGTCAAAGAAGAAGGGGACGGCAAAGGATGAGATGGTTAGACAGTGTTATCGATGCAACGAATATAAGATTAAGCAAACTCTGGAGGACAGTGGAAGTCAGGAGGGCCTGGCATGATGTGGTCCATGGGGTTGCGAAGAGTCAGACTCAATTGTGTGACTGAACACCAGCACGAATCCTACCTGTTCTAGTAACTCTGGCCTGGACTTACAAATCAATCCTAAGGGTGGTAGCCAGTGCCTATTGTCTGAGTCCAGTTTGTACTATTTTTGGTCTTGGGAATTGACATTGAAGTGAGTTTACTTAGAGTTAGTAAGATTTCATAAAAGTTGAGGGGCACCTCTTAATTTTATACTCTCCACTTTTGTGTGGAACTCTATGAAGCAGTTTCTGAGAGAGGGTGAGCTGCAAAAATTTGGCATATTGAACCCCTGTTCAAAACAGACTGCATCAGCATTTTCCCATCCATTATGGAAGTAAGATTCCTCACAATGAATCACCTCCAGCCTACCCCAGTTCTTAGGGTTTTTTTAAAAAAGGAAAAGACCCCCATTGCAAATGACTTTTGAAAGTTCTGCTGGCTTCAGAAAAGGGTGGCTTTTGTAGTAAAGGGGCTTTTATATAAGAAGTTCAAAAAACCTTTCAGCATGCAAAATGAATTCTCCAAATTCTGCTCATGTTCTTTTTATTTTTCGAGGGGGAAAATAAATTTGTACAAAATACTTATTTTACAAACTAGTCAACACTTCTACACTTTGAACCACTGAGAAAGATTTCTACCATTTGCAATTTTATTTTTTGTTTAAAGCAGTATAAGTTAAGACTTTTATGACTCAAAAGATCTTTCAGTAATTAAAAACACAATAATGGACTGTTCCTAGAGTCCCAACTTTCTTAGATTCTGTAAAGCACTACACTATTGCCTTTCAACCCAGGTCTACCTGAAAATCTAAGAAGTTCATGAGAGTTTTGATTTTTCTTAATTCACACAAAGGAATTCTTTTTAGATTTTGTACTTAGCAGCATTGACTTGATCTTCCTTGTTGTGAAATGACACCACCTGCTTTTTTTGCTAGCTGCAAAAACAGTTGATTTAGCTGAGTGCAGTGGTGCATTTCCAAATGAACAGGTACTGCTGGGGCCTCTAACCCTGCTTTACACCTGAGGCTGCAGCTGTCCAACACACTCAAAATATGTGACTGAAACATGCCAGGTCTTGGGTGGGTGAGGCCTAATTGCCTTTCGTAGCATCTCTGATGGTAGTCTAGCCTTTAGGGCTAGAAGCTACAGCTGGCCCCCCCATTCATTTCCCTGCCCTCTGCTTCTATATACCCTGTGGGATTGTGCACTGTCATGCAGTAGCTGATCCCTTCTCTTTGCTATCTCAAGCTGCTCTAGAAGTTGGTATTTTCCAAAGCACTTTCCCAGGTAAAGCTGCATTAGGGAACTGAGTTTCATGGGTTCTCTGGATTCTGACCAGCATACACCTCACCTACCTGGAAAAGTAGCCAGTTTAAGTACTGAAATTTCAGGTGCTAGTGGCAACTTCTGACAGGAGCATACTCCCTAGTTTGTTAGCAATACAAACATTGTTTATGTGAAAGGCACAAGGCAAGCAACAAGTCATCCAAACAATCCCACATACAAGTAAATTCCCTTCATTCTTCCTATTAAATTGCCATTGCAGTATGCTGAAGAACAGTCATTCAAACATGCACCCTTTTAGTTTAGTGCATATTTTACATTCTGTGTATTTTAGCATGATCCACAAATTTCTTCAGATGATTCAAATTATCCCACCACTTGAAAAGAAAAGTCTCTGCAATCAGTTTGAACCAGGGAGTAATCTTAACTTCATTTCGTGACGCCTTTTCCAGGAGTTCCTTCAGTTCATTCTGTGTCACGTAACAGTAGCTTTTAATTTCATTCGGATCTGGATTCAACGTCACATTCTTCTGCACAAATAAGATATAATCTATTTCATGTTCTCCCCAGATCCCATTGGACCTAGCTTTGTAGTGAATTCGAGTCAGGTAGAAGATTTCTTCTGGAGTTACCTATAATCCAAAACTTCGTGTAAGACTGACAGCCAAAAGATACTTCGGTAGTTCTAAATTTAGTGCTGGTAACAGTAAATCTACAATACCTTTTCAGCCCAGGTGTGTGTGTGTGTGTCCTACCCTTACAACATTAAAGGGAGTTAAATAAAAACGTACAAAGGTGTGTTTTTTCTGAAGCTTTAAATACACCAGGTTTTCTGGTCTGATGTGTTGGGCAAATCACGCAAGCTACCACTAACTACATCTATGTACATAAATGCCCTGATTAATTCTCTGATCACTTTTATTGTAAAGACGTTAACATTAGAATCTAAAATGCTGGTTTTGGATACTGGCAGGTTCTTTTCTGCACTGTCCTCATTCTGTCAGGCATTTGCAGGGAGTTGGCCATTTTGACTATTGAAAAACATCACATTTCTTGGAATTGTGACAGAGACACATAGTCCCATATGCCCAACCTGGGGAATAGGGCAGTTTCAAGTTTCCAAATAAATAACAAGCTCTAGTAATTAGGGCTCCAAATACAACTAGATGCTGTTCAGCTACTTTCCCCCCAGAGAAGTCATTATTTTGAAGGCGGAACATTATTTACCTGTTCCATTGGAATCCCCAGCTCTGCTTGCAATCGTCTTTGTGCTGCTCGTCGAACACCAATTGTGTTATTTTCTTCCAGTTCCAATGGTGTGCTGAGGGGGTGGCTGCAGCAGGTGTTGGTAAAACAATCTGCAAAGCATTCATGTGGATTAATATTGCTTAGCACAATCACAGATGATACAAGGAAACAAGTAAGTCCACCCCATAACATCATTCACATTTTGCAAAGGAGTAAATGGACTTCCTCAGAAGCTGTTCGCAACGAATCCAGTTCAAACATTCACTGACTCAGATCAGTATCTCATAACTGACAGTACCTTAAAGGTCCTTTTAAGGTTTCAAAAATGCAGTATACACTAAATCCTCTAGTACAGATTTCACTACTGGATTCCAAGACCAAGTTTTTATTCCACCCAGAGTACCAAAAACATTAGTGGAAAACAGGCTGGCCATCTTTATCATTTTGTTTGCTTAACAGAAAACATAAGCCAAACACATTTTTTTCTCGATGTGAGATAACCCTTCTGAGAATAATTCATTATCAAGGTTGTATTATAAAATAATTATTAAAACACGCACCAGGGAAAGTGATTTTTGCATCTGATCTTTGTTGCAAAAGCAGTTTGTTCTCTGAATTGAACAAGAAAACACTGAAAGCACGATGCAGCAGTCCTGTAACACAGATGTACAAGTAATTTTTTTAAATGTTGTACTTTAAAAAGAATGGCAAATTCAAACCTTATTTTCAATTAACATTAGATTTTAATTTTAAATGCATATTAGGCAAAGGAGAAAACTTCTGTTCCTATAATATAACATCAGCTAGTATTCTAAACACAACTGTGAGCTTTTCTTTTAAGGTGATTTCTGGCTTAGAAGAATTACAGCAAGCTCTTATTAGTCAGTTTGGTGTAGTGGTTGAGTGTGCAAACTAATCTGGGAGAACTGGGTTTGATTCCCCACTCCTCCACTTGCCCCTGCTGATGTGACCTTGGGTCAGTCACAAGCTCTGGCACAGCTGTCCTTGAAAAAGAGCAGTTTGTGTCAGCGCTCTCTTAGCCCCACCCACCTCACAGGGTGTCTGTTGTGGGGAGGGGAAGGGAAAGGAGTCTGTAAGGTGCTCTGAGACTCCCAAGTGAAGGGCGGGGTATAAATCCAATCTCTTCTTCTTCTATTTGCTTGGAGACCCTCTTACAACTTCCTTTGGAGAGCTTCATTGGGGTCAACTTAAATACAGGTACATACTCAAAATGAGGAGCAAAATATAACACCACAATGGAACAAAAAGAGAGCTCTGAATCTGTTTTGTGCCTCCTTGATCACTGGGGGAAATATTACTCTGAGCACAAATGTCAGTTTCTCACAGGGTCTGTACTCCAGCAAACCACTTCCATTAAGCTGGGCACACACAACATTCTCCTGTCCTTTTATCTTCATTCAGACAGGTTGTTATTTAAATGTGGAACTCCAACTCAAGCCATCCAATCTTGAGATCAGAGCAAGGTCAACATATTCTGGCCATAAGAGAAGTATACCCAAAAGGGTGACTTAACAGATTGATCAGAAATGATTACAAGTGAAAGCATGATAGAAAGCTTGACTGATACATGCTTGTATCTCTGTCATAGCTTGACACCACCTATTATCTTCCAGATTTTAACAGCCAGCCATTCAATAACAGCTGTTACAGAGTTAACTTTTGCAAGTTGCTTGAAAACCCTGGGTTTTTTTTTTAAAGAAACACAATGTACTTACTTACATGTTTATACAAGGGAGACTTAACTTATTTTATATACGTATACACACATCCCTATCAATATTTGCAATGCAGTTGCAAATCAAAGGTAAAGCTAAATGGAATGGCATGACGCAGAAAGAAACAGTCTGTGAGTACCTGGAAGCCAGTTTGCAAGCGCAAGCAGCTTTTCAACTTTCCTTTCGCTACCCAAAAGATCCCCATCAGCAATTCATGCCTGTCTTGGAGATGGATTTACAAGATCAGTTGGCTCATTTACATTAGTCTTGCTTTCTGGTTTCATATCCTCCAGCTCTCCTTTCACCTTATAAAACTGGACCACAAACCCCTGGAAGCACTCGAGTTGTTGTATCAGACAGGGCAAGTGCTCAACACAACTGGGGCTTAAATACCTTTTTCAATGTTTTCATTGAGATGGCAGTTTTTCTTGGTATCTGCTCCAATTCTGTTGTCATTTTCATCAATAACGATACACATCTCTGCCAGCAGCTGTACTTGCTGCTTATCCAGGTCATCTGTGTTTATTTCTGGCATGGTTGCAATACTGATCTTTCTAAGAGAAATACTAATTACAAAAAAGGTCACTTAGAAAAAAAAACCCCAAAACCACACAATTATATAAACACAAATATATATATATATACACAATATAATTGTATAAATATAAATTAATACAGATCATTCCTGTTAAAAGGTTCATCAGTTACATTTACTTTTCCCAGAGAGAAATTAAATATGGGGTGTGTTGTCAATTACAGCTTGTACTGGATTGTACCAACATCAGCTGATTATCTCCTCTGAGAATCATATTTGGAATGGGTTCTGTTCTAGTAGCCTTCCTCTAGTGTAAATAACTTTTTACTACAATAAGTCTACAACACTGGCAGAAGACAACCTTTGGGTGACCCTCTGTATTGAACAGTTGTCATGACAATTCCTGCACACCATTTTGGGAGCCACTTTTAGGAACCAAGATGACATTATGTTTTCATTGTTGCTTTATATTTTCATCTTTTTGTATGTGTATTTTAGCTCTGTTTTTAATGGTGTGTTTAGTGGTTCTTGTTTAATATGTTTGTGAGTGTTCACCTGGAAGTCATGGCAACCTCTGGTGATCAACCCCTACTGGGGGCCTGGAGGATACTAAATAAAGCCTGCCCCCACCTCCCCACTTCTGGTATTTCAAGGTCTCCCATCCTAGTACTTGCCAGAGATGACCCTGCTTCGCTTCTGAGACCTGACGCTTCTGAGACTTGCCTGGTTTTAGTGGCTCTTAAGATGTGTGGTTTCTATTATGTATGTTTTTAATTCATTAGCCTACTAAAGTGCCCTTATGAGGACATAAAGGTAAGATATAAGTTTTGTTTAATATAAAAATAAATAAGATACTGGACTAGGCCGGGTTCAACTCACTGCATGCCAGAATGCTGTAAAGCAGGCTAAATATATATATCAAGTACGTACTTATGTTTTGCACCTGGAATGCTATGAAGTTATATAAACTACCCTGAGGACTCTCCCTCAATAACTAAAGCTTGTACGTCGCCTCTTTGATGTTCATCCAGAATTCTCACATAACCTCAGAATTAAGTCCATGTCACACATACATAAGTCTTTACTTGTTTTAGCTGGCCCTTCCCAAGGCAAGGAGGGCTTATAGACATTTTAGGCAGCGAAATGATCTGAAAGGCTACAATCCCAAACACACTTATGGAACACCACATTCCAGTGCACTCAGTGAGCCTTACTTAAGTGTGCACAGGATTGGGCTGTTAACCACTGACTATATCATACTAGTAATGAGGGCGGAGGGGAGAAAGAAGGCAGTCTTATCTTACAGACAAGGAAGGAAACATTTTACATCCTTGTCCCTCTCCAGAGGCCAGAGTGGCACACGTCATTCGTCCCTTGCTCTGTTTTGACTTCACACACTCCCTGTGAGGTAGGTTAGGCTGAAAGACAACCAATCCAGTGACTGTTAAGTGGGACCTTGAACTCAACCCTCTCAAGTCCTGGCTGGGCATTTCTAGACTCTATACCCTCCAGTTCTCAGGCAGGGCTGTACAGGAAGAGAGTTTAGCAGTATTCTAATGTATTTAAGCTGTTTAAGGAGTCCTATGTGGACCATATTGAATATGAATGAATGTATTAGACGCGGTGGCTCAAGCGATTAAGACGCTGAACTGCAGGCTGTGGAAGGTCAGTAGTTCAGCAGTTCGAGACCCGGGTGCCCCTTTACGGAGTGAGCTCCCGTCTCTAGTTCCAGCTCCTGCCAACCTAGCAGTTCGAAAGCAAGAAATTGCAAGTAGATAAATAGGGACCACTTCGGTGGGAAGGTTATAGCGTTCCGTGCGCCTTGGTGTTTAGTCATGCCAGCCACATGACCACGGAAACGTCTTCGGACAGCGCTGGCTCTTCGGCTTGGAAACGGAGATGAGCACCGCAACCCTAGAGTCGGACTTTACTGGCTTTTGAGCAAGGGAACCTTCACCTTTACTTTACTAGATGTTAGCTGTTTATATTACAAACTTTGTATTAAATTATGTTTAGGACTTTACATGCCCACCTGTATTTTCTACACAGTGCTACAGCCTTAGCGCTGTGATTCTGTATCAAACCTCCAGGGGGTGGCGGGAGACCTGGGACTACAGCTGATCTCCAGGCAACAGAGATCAGCTCCTCTACAGGTAATAGCCACTTTGGAAGGTGGACTCTATAACATCATATCCCACTAATGTCTCTCTCCCCATTCCAAACCTTGCCCCTTCTCAAGCTCCACCCCCCCTCAAAAAAAATCTCCAGGTATTTCCTAGCCTGGAGCCGGCATCCCTATTCTTAGCTGTAGCAGTTAAATGGAACCTCCATGCACAGACGCAGTGCACCCCTGGGAACACTGCAGGGAAAACCTGATTGCCTTCCCGCTATTAACGGAATCACCAGCCGAGCCGCGGGGGAACGACAGAGACTCAGCAGGGCTCTCCTCTTGCGCCACCACCCGCGACCGACCCTCCTATCTGTCCTTACCGTTCTCCGCTTCCAGGCCACACCGCCCCGCCCCTCAGGCCGAGAAAAGGAAGCGGCGACGGGACGTCCGCAGGGCGAAAGCTCCGACTACGACGCGCCTGGCAGATCGCAGGAGCAAGAGTGCGCACCGCCGCGCCGTCCCCACCTGCCCCGACAGCCCCAGCAGCCGACGCCAACCGACACGCCGCGCGCCACATCGCCAGTCACCCCGCCCATCCGCGTCCCAACCAATAGCGACACGCCGAGGCACGCGCGTCACGCCGTGGGCCGATCGCACCACCGCAACGATGCACGAAAAGCCCACCGCTCGTCTACCCAATCGGGAGCGAGGAGACGCGCCCCTGCCCGGGAGCCTTACCCAATAGGGACGGACCCGAGTGCGGAGAGGGCGGTGTTGGCCAAGAGTTCGAAGAGCGAAAGGACGTCGAAGGAGAAAAGGGGTGGAGCAAAGAGGCTGAGGGTAGATGCAAATTGCGGGTTCGATAACAGGAAAGAGGCGGGATTTTGCGAGGCGCTTGGGATGGATAGATGGAAGAGCCAATGAGAAGGATCTAATGGGACATTGACCAATAAGGCGGAGGGGGGTTAGGGCAGGTAGTTTGCGGCCTTTGTGGGAAGAGGATTTAAATCGGATTAGGTTGTGGTTGGGGAGCGCCTGGAATTATATCTGACCTTCGGGTGACAGAAATCAGTTCATCTGGAGAAAATGGCCACTTTCGAAGGTGGACTCTGTAGCATTATGCCCCAATGAAGTTACTCCTCTCACCGGAAAACAACACCCCCCCCCATCTCTAGCTGTTTCTCAGCCTGGAACTGGCAACCCTATAATGTGCAGGTTCATTCTGAAGTAAATCCCAGTCCAGTGAAGTTCATCCCCAAGTAAGGCTGTAAATCGGTGTAACCTGGCCTGGGTTAAGCGCCGCTGCAATGGGACACCTGCCGTGTAATCCCATGTATAATTTTATGTTAATGGTAGGGAGCCAGTGGGGATTTACTAAATGGCCTGCGGAAGGGAATTCCTACAGTGCAGTCCTAGACAGGGTTGCACGGGTCTAAATTTATTTATAAATCAGTGGAAGGTGATGGGTTTAGGAAGTATGTTTAGGATTGTAGGGGGAGTGACCTACATCACCAATGAGCAAAGGGGAGCATTGGAGCTAGGGCTGCCAGCCTACAGGTAGGGCCTGGAGATCTTGAATCAGGACTGCTCCTCAGGCTACAGAGATCAGTTCCCCTGGGGAAAGTGGCTGTTTGGAGTGTGGACTGTGGCAGTTTATAGCCAATAAGGTGTGTCTTAACAGGATCAGGTTCAAGGTTTTGGTACTAACCTTCAAGGCCCTAAACGGTCTGGGACCAACGTATCTTTGGGACCACCTCTCCTGGTATACCCCCAAAGAGCATTATGCTCAGGAGAGAAAAACCTGCTGGTGATCCCTGGCTGGAAAGACATCTGGCTGTCCTCAACCAGAGCCAGGGCTTTTTTGGCTCTGGCCCCAACCTGGTGGAATGCTCTACCTAATGATATCTGCTTAATGACACCTAATGCAGTTCCGCAGGGCCTGTAAGGTAGAGGTGTTCCGCCACTGCCAGGCCTACTTATTGTCAGATTTATTGTCAGCCTATGGTTGAGGACAACAACCGTTTTCCACCCTGTCTGCCCCTCCCCTTTTTCTCACCTCCCTCCCCCCAGGGTAAAGAAAAATTACTTCATTTTAGAGCCATCTGATATTGTTATACTGTCTACCTGCTTATTGTTACTGTTTTAACTGTTTTTAATTGACGTGAATGTACTTTTACAATTGTCGTACACTGCCCTGAGCCTTGTTTTGCAGGGGAGGGCAGTTTATAAGTGGAACAAGGAGAAGCACCTGCGTGGCACATAGGAGCTGTGGGCTGAAATAAACTCTAACCTCTGGCTGATGCTAGTGAGCTGCTGGTGCTGCTAGCTTATGGTTGCTCAAGAGAAGAAACATATATACCAAAATTTCAAGGTGTAGAGAGCATAGCGATTGCACCAATCACCATAGCAACCCTGCTGCAACACACCGATTGTGGACGTGCCTGGCAGACCGCAGGCTGCATGCTAATGATGGCCCTTGTCTGCATTCTATGGAAGCTGCTAACCAGTGCATCCTCATGTGGCCAGGCCCCCTTATACTAACCTACACTTATCTTTCAGATTTCTATAATCCCAGTCCTATTACATTGCTTATTAGAATTCTCATCTAGGTTGCCAACCTCCAGGTGGGGTCTGCAGATATCCCAGAATTAAAACTGATCTCCAGAAAAGGGCTCATTTAGAGAGTGGACTCTATGGCATTATGGACTCTATGGCATTATGCTCCACTGAGGTCCCTCTCCTCCCCAAATCTCCAGGAATTTCCCAACCCGGAGTTGTTGACCCTAGTCTCATCCTATTGATTGCATTGAATCTCAGTCAAAAAGGCAGACTATGAATGAAGTAAATGAATAAATAAATACTGTGGCCTACACAAATAACAGAGAGGGGGGAATATAAGGAACACAGCTCCCCTCTCCTCTGTAGGGTATAGTGTGCCACAACTAGTAAGATCCCTGGCACAAGCATAGTTCAGGGAGCATCCCCCTGCAGTCTGGACTGAGGAGTTTCCAGCCTTTGCTAAGCAAAGGAAATACAGTAAGGCAGTGAGAAGGGAACATACAACTGCACATTCCCAGCAGGGAGAAGCACCTGTGTGGCATATAGGAGCCATGGGCTGAAATACGACAATAGGTACATGTTGGCAAGAACGCATAGCTCATCTCTTAGGCAGCAACAACATAATCAGTAGCAGCATAGGAGGAAGAGGCCAGATTAAAACCCATAAATCACACACTCACTAGCAGTCCTCTACCCATGCACCCAGCAGGGCACACAGTTAACAGACAGCGCAGGGGATTAGGAGTCCCCCAGGAACCTTTGTGTAGAAACCAACCATTTATACCAGGGCAGGGAAGATTGCAGAGAAAGGCATGGAAATGTAGAGGCATAGCATATCCCAGTGGTGGCGAACCTTTGGCACGGGTGCCAGGGGTGGCACTCAGAGCCCTCTCTGTGGGCATGCGTGCCATTGCCCCAGCCAGGCCCAGACCATCATTAAAGTGTTGAATTCTCTGCCAAATAATTTAAAGTAAATGAAAGCATTTGGGATTGCTTTCCTTACTTTGTTTGGATCATCTTAAGTTAAAGTATGAGTTGTTTTTTCTAAAGTAAAATCTCAGTATTCAGGTTAAATTGCCGTGTTGGCACTTTGTGATAAATAAGTGGGTTTTGGGTCGCAGTTTGGGCACTCGGTCTCTAAAAGGTTCACCATCACAAGCATATCCCAATCCCCAGCTTCAGGTTGTATAGCATGCAGCTGCCAGGCTGTTGACTAGGCTTCCCAAGTCTCCCCGGGGGGGCAGGAAAACCCCCGCCCCAGAGGCCCGTTACCTGCCGCCGGCGGATCGGGCCCCGGGGGAAACCCCACCCCTGCGTGCGTGTCACCAGGAAGTGACGTTATGACGCCGGGCACACTGGGGGCGGGGCCACGGTCATCCGAGGGAAAACTCTACTTGTCAGGGATGCTAGGCTGATCCTAGATGGCCTGTATGCCCCCTTCCAACTCTATGATTCTGTGATTCTATATCCGTACTTAATTTCCAGCAGATGATTCATCTTGGCTCCTGCCAAGCACCAGAGACAATGGGAGATCTATTTCTCATTGTTAGTGGAGAAAGGCTTCTCACACCTGCCTTGCTTTATTCCAAGGAAACTGAACATCGCCCCACCTCAAAGCCTCAAGGAGGAGGCCCCACAGCTTCTTGGGGCAACTTTTGTGTTATTTTTCTCTGTAGAGGGCCATGTGTTTTCACAGCTGGATTAAAGGCAGATACCCACACTCACAGGGTGCCAGGCACAGGGAGTGCTGGAGTCAGGGGCACCTTTCACCACGCTTGAGGGCAACAAGCTATGCAACTGTTGAAATCCTGTTGAAATAAATGGGACCAAGTTTATTTGGCAACATCATTCTTGCATGGCCAAATACTAGGTTACTGTTCTTTCATTTTTATTTTCAGCAAAACGTACAACACTGGCAGGCATTCAGCAAGCAGTGTGCCTTTGAATGACTGAGATATTATTGATATCATTAAAAAATAGTCAGGCATCATAAGATTAGTAAATGTGAAACCCAGGTCAACACAAATTTTACATCCTGTTAGATGGGAGGGATGAATTGTACATGCAAACTGTGCATCTCATCATGAAGTGGGCTATGAATGCAATACAAAATAGAGCATTCAGAATGGATAGCTGCTCTTGACCCCTCCTCCCTGTTTGTGTTATGTGTGTTGCATGTTTCTATGCTTTTGATGAACTGTTTTAATATTTTATATATACTGTATTTCAAATGTTGTTTAACACCTGAAATATTTTACTGTTAAAGGTAAAGGTTCCCTTGCTCGAAAGCCAGTCGAATCCGACTCTAGGGTTGCGGTGCTCATCTCCGTTTCAAAGCCGAAGAGCCAGCGCTGTCCGAAGATGTTTCCGTGGTCATGTGGCCGGCATGACTAAACACCAAGGCGCACGGAACGCTGTTACCTTCCCACCAAAGTGGTACCTATTTATCTACTTGCAATTTCTTGCTTTCAAACTACTAGTTTGGCAGGAGCTGGAACTAGAGACAGGAGCTCATCCTGTCTTGCTGCACCCGGGTCTTGAACTGCTGAACTACTGACCTTCCACAGCCTGCAGTTCAGCGTCTTAACCACTTGAGTCACCGCTCAATGTTTTAATATTTTGATGTTGGCTTCCTTGGGGATCCTATGTAGGTAAAAAAGCAGCATAGATTTTTTTTAAAAAAAATAAATCAACAGGAGGAGATGCTGAAGCCATGTGCCATTTGGTCTGGGGCTGGTCCTGTGAAAATGGATGACATAATGAATGAAATAGAAAATGCCATAGTATCTCATAAAGAGACATTTTGCAATTCTGTTTGATGTGTACGTGCATGGTAAAATGTCAACTGTACTCAGAGGCAGAATAATGTGGCTTTGGCTTGCTTTTCTGAGCGCTCTCGTTCAATGAAAAAGAAATCTCTTCTTTCTCAGATTTTCTGGCTTGCCAGTTTGGAAGCTGTCATTAGCAATGCACAGTAGCCACTAGGGGGTCTGATGCAACCTTATAAGCTGCAGATTTGGGTGGCCAGCCCTGTTGGTCTGAAGCAACAGAGCCAAGTTTGTGCCTGCACACGGAAGCTTATACCCAGAATTAAACTTTATTAGTCTTAAAGGTGCTACTGGACTCAAACTTTGTTTTGTAAGCTGGCATTTATTTTATTTTTTATTTATTGTTATTTCATTTATGTTATTTATAGTCTGCCCTTTTCACTGAGACTCAAGGAGGATTATACAGAGTAAGTCAATATGATCAATGGCGGTGGCATCCAACAAGCCGTGCAACAGGGTCTGGACTGCAGAAAATCTGAAAAGAAGCAGAAATCCAGTACAGAACTGAAACAAAGCATAAATATTCAAATGTGACCCACCAAAGGGTGCAGGAACTACCCAGCAGGAAGACACTTTCAGCAACACACAATACACAGCAGTATAGGCCACAATTCCTATCCCTTTAGCAAAGCATTATTCTGAACCATTTCCTTAAAATACAGCCCTATTATCTGTGTTAAAAAGCCTTCCTTAAATAATTTAGCTTTGCATAATTTGGGATCTCTAGTTATTAGCAGCAGATCTTCCATCTGAAATTCAACTTGTCCTATTGTCAGAGTTGGTGTGGGGCAGGGCTCCTGCACTATTAATCACAACAGCAGACGTGTATCTTGCTCAGAGAGAGCAGCTTTCCTGGGGCTTCCACTGGTCTGCCATCAAGGCACGGATCAGATCCAAACCAGCTTAGCTTCCATAGTGTTGCAGCACCTAGTTTTCTCCAGATCACTGGAAGCATGAAGAGGATTTCAGCCAGGGCAGTTGCTTCTGGAACTGCAGCACAAGTACAGAAGAACCTGCTTTGTTTTATCTATGAAACACAGGATTCCAGTCCCAGTACTGAATGTGGAAGCCCTGCACCAGAATAACCAATGCTATATTTTGACACTAACTACTCGATTCTATGCATATTGATTGAAAAATAAACCCCACTGAGGATGTCTGTATTGGCAGATGCTGTATCTGGCTGCTTCAGAGGAAGAGAACATAAGAACATAAGAAACACACAGTTGGATCAGACCAATGGTCCATCTTGTCTAGCATCCTGCCTCACACAGTGGCCAACCAGTTCCTCTGGACAGCCAACAATAGGGCATAAAGTCCAAGGCCTTCCCCTAATGTCGCCTCCTGGCTCTGGGATCCAGAGGCTTAGTGCAACCACAAGTCCTTTGGCCTAGCTTGGACCTACAGTCTTTTGACTCCTCCAGCGGCCATTCTGTCTATTTGACATGTATTTTCCCTGTCTATCTGTTGCATCTTAATCCTGTTTCCTCCGTGGGACTCAGGGCAGCATACATTATTCTCTCTCCCTCATTTTAACCTCACAACAACCCTGAAAGTATGTGACCAGCCCAGTCATCAGGCCAATTTCATGGTAGAGTGAAGTCTTCTTAAGCCCTGGTTTCTCAGGTCTCTCACTCTCACCACTACAACACACTGGCTCCTTGCTAGAGAATATGATGCAACAGGACCACAGAAGAGTCTCTAGCTGTCCAGCATTACTGTCCTGAATCTCAGAATGGCCTTAATGTCTGTGTGGTTTCAAACCATGCCTCCTGCTATTCTAGTCAGCCACCACACACAAACACCACAAACACTGATTGCTGCATTTTCTGTGTATTTGTGGACCCTTGGTCACAGAAGATCGTCTACATTATAGTCTATGCTGCCCTTCTGTACACAGAGCTCAGAAATAAATTCATTTTAAAAGATTGTAAAAGATATAAATTTGTTTCCAGTGGTGGAGAAACTAATTTTCTTTTTCTCTGATTCAGACCGGTAGGTTTCTTATAAAGTGGCAGAGTTTCCCTTGGCGCTGCAGCCAAGAAAAAATGGGTAGAGCTCTGTCTAAAGGCTGAAATACTTTATTTGTACATACGGAACGTGCTTATTTGTTTTTAAGGTGTTTTTATGTGCTGTAAACATTGTTATTGTTTTTAATGTAGTTTGTCTGTGGTACCTTTTGTGCATTCTGACTGTAAAGGCCTTTGACTCTGTGCAATAAATGCTACCTTGCACTTTGCTGTGTGTAAATTTGACCAAGCTAATGGCTCGGTGGGTAAGAGGCCTGAGATGGGAAAGAGGCTTGAAATGTGTTCGAGTTCCACTTTGAGGTGACCCCTACAAGAAAAAGGATTTCTAGAAAGAGGAAGAGCACCGGCATTACATGATGAGGGTGCCATGTTCAGTCCCTGGCATCTTCAGCTAAAGGATGGCAGGTAGCAGGTAATGGAAATGGCTCTTCTCTGCCCAAGACCCTGGAGAGCTATTGCCAGTAATACTGAGCTAGGTGGACCAGTGGTGTGACTCCGCATCGGGTGTCTTATGGAACAGCTGTACTGTTTCTGTTGCTAGCTTTTAGCAGTTGTGTAACAGGAACCTCTCTTCTTGTGCACTATGCACATTGATGATGACACATAAATACAAACTGTGCTGTACTTCTTTGAAAAATATTACACCGGAGTCCAAAGCCTCCCTCTGTTTTGATCTCCCCAAAATCTGGTTCCTCTACATAGTTGGGCACGCCCGAGCCTGTTGTTTTCGATGGCTGTGGGCATGCCTGAGTCTGACTACACAAAGGATCAGACTGTGCTGTGGGCAGCCTTTAACAACTAACTTTATTTCATTCTCCGCTCCTTACCCATAAAATGGGAACGCTAATTATCTCACATGACTCTAACTGAAAGACCTGCTTGCAAAGATGGCTGAATCACGAACCATTAACAAACTAAGCAAAGCACACATGGCCCTGTGTCACATGCTCATAAAAACTCTCAAGGGATGCTCCCTATTGTGACAATGGAAGTCAAAGATGAACTTCTGCGTAAACTTTCAGAGCTTTTTTGAGTAATTAAATTTATGTCAATAAGACTGTTTTGGGATAGGTAGGTGTATATAGTGCTACCTGTCAGGCTACCTAGTTCAGTATTATGTACTGTGACTGGCAGTGCCTCTCCGAGGCAGGTCTTGGCTAACTACTGCTTTCTGTAGAGATAAATTACAGATGCCAACAGACGGAAGGGGGAACTGTGATGGACAGAAGGCTGTCCCACCCCTGAAGGAGAAATCAGGCTTTTACCTTTTAGCCACTAGGTTGGATCCTAACACCCACCCACACCAGCCTAGCCTTTCCCAAGAGTCGGACTAAACGGCACCAGGTCTGCTCATTGCCAGAGATAGGCCTATCCACTGCATACTCTGTTCTCTTTCAGCAGTAGAGCCAAACTGCTCTGCCACACTACCAAGCACAGAGCTCCAGATAAGTCAAAAGAGAGATCTGGCTGGGGCTCATTAATTTAGAGAGTAGTTTCAATTTTTTAAATACTTCCAAGGATAACCAGGCTTTTACTGACTAGCCACTAGATTGGGTCCTCTCTCTCACACAGGATCCCGTCCACACCAGCCTGCCCTTTCCTAAAAGTCAGACTAAATGGCACCAGGTCTGCTCATTGCCAGAGACAGGCCTAACCACTGGGCACTCTATTCTCTCTCAGAAATAAGAGCCAAAACACTCTGCCACACAACCACACAGAGTGCCCTTCATTTTGTTTGCTCTTCTCCTGAGCCAGAAGGGAGCTCTCCTTGCTCTCTCCCAGAGGCAGAACTGAACTCAACCCCTGCTGTGCTTCCCTCCAACATCCCACCCCCTTTTCAAAGGTGATTGGATTTTGTTGTCGCACTTCTATAGGCTCCAGTGGCTGTTTATGCCCAGGACCTGTGCCAGTTCTACTTGTGCATCACAAAATTGGCCTCACAGCAATGAACCCAAAGGCTATACACTTGCTACCTTTAGAATACCTGGTAACTGAAGGGAAGGTTTACAGTTTAAAATAAACCTGGTTCCCCCAAAAGCAAAGTAGGCTGTGTGGGTCCCCCCAGTTGACAGAAACAGCCTGTGACAGGAACCTTCTGTAGGCAGCGCACCTGCATGCGTGATCCATGTGCATTGTACACTTGATTTTGTATTTTTCGTGTTGTGGTCCACTCATGTACAGCTGAGCATGTGATTTAAACCCCACATTTATTCAGGTACTGGTCCCAGGTTTCATTTGTAAAATGAACACACGTTGGCTTTTTCTTACAAACAGATGTATGCTAATAGCATTCAGTTCTCACATCTGTTTGTGAACTCTTTTATTATGCTGTAAGCTAACTTGCTGCTACTCACAGGTCTTACCAATTGCCCTCATCCAGTGTTAGCTATATTTATTGCTCTGTTACTTATGCATCTTGACTCTAATTAGCCCTTCCTGGCTGACCCTCCTCAACCTCTACCTATATGTAATGGTTGGTGACTTCTGTTTCAGTGTACCTGAAGAAGTATACATGCACACAAAAGCTTATACCCAGAACAAAACTTTTTGGTTTTAAAGGTGCCACTGGACTCAAACTTTGTTCAAGATGTACGTGCATCCACTGTAACTTGTGCACAGGGCTAGTGTTTCCCCTCTGGTCGACCTCCTGATGGCACCTGGGTTTTGGCCACTGTGTGACAGAGTGTTGGACTGGATGGGCCATTGGCCTGATCCAACATGGCTTCTCTTATGTTCACAAACAGACTTCAAAGGTAGAAAACGCTGGATTAGAATCTATTAACAAGTTCTAGGTTTTAACTGTGACCTAGAATTCCTCACTCACCATAGGTGGTATCTTGCGTATCTCACCCTATAATTACTTAAGCTATACCTCTGTAAATTCATAAGGTCTCTTATTTTGCCATAGATTTTGTATTATTCCTACTTAACCTATTTTAACTATACCGTTTCCCCGAAAATAAGACACTGTCTTATATTTATTTTTTCTCCAGAAGACACACTAGGGCTTATACCACAAATGCATAGAAATCCTGCTAGGGCTTATTTTTGGGGTAGGTCTTATTTTCGGGGAAACAGGGTAGTTGGGAGTGCCCTGTGGGGCCGCCCCCCCTTTCGGATCCTGTTTTAAACCGCCCCCTCTTTGAAACTTCCACCCACCCTCCGCCTTTCTGCGTCATTGTAACAGATGGACACCTCATGGATCTCTTGAAAGGAGCTCTGACTCATGAAGGCTGATTCTGGGATTCATTTTGCTAGTCTTCAAACGACCGTTTCCGTTTAAAAACCACCACCGAATCCACGAAGGCTTCAGTCCCTCCTGGCCGCCTCGATGTCACGTGACGCACGCGAAGCCGCTATCTTTCCTTTCGGCTCCTAACGGTGACCTCTGCCTAGCCGCTCGCCCCGGCTTCTCTCTATGGTAGCTCGCTGTGGGGGAGCTTCCGCTGGGAACCGGAAGTGGTCTTGAGGTGCTTTCGGGCGAGCGGTTTTCGTGCCTTCCAGCTCCCGCTCGGAGCGAGACCGGCCGGTGCTGCCTGCGGCGGCTTCTGCCTTCTTTGCTTGTTCTTCCCCCCGCTCCTCCCCTTGTCTCCGTCCGCCCTTCTCCGCTCGGCTGCCCCCCCCTTAACCTTCCCCCATCCCTCTTTGTGCTCCGGGGCCGCCTCTCAGCTGGACGTCACAGGTGAGCGCGGGGGTCTTCGGTTGCCCCCCCCTTCCCGCCATCTTCCTGTCTTGTGAGGGAGAATTACGAGCCTGTAAATCGGTGTCCCCGGGCGGGAGGGTGCGTGGAGAGAGTCCAGGGCGCGGGGAGGAGACGCAGGCACGGAAAGGGGCCACCTTGGGGCTTTTGGAAAGGGAGCAGCTGAGCAGGGCGGTTCGGATTGGGGGCGGGGGGGAGGAAGGCAAGGAATTGGGGAGTGATGATATGCAATAAGTGTCCGAATTGCTTTTCTCTATGTCTTTGTGTTAATTATGTCCCCCCCACACCTTGAATGTCCGTGGGCCAGGCATCTCTCATGAATGTCATACACGCGATCTGAACGGATAGCTGATGTGAAGAAAGTTCGGAGGAGGCAAGCGTGTGTTTGATATAAATCAGTATTGAGCCAGCCGTTTCGGATTAGGCAGGCTTGCTTTCCCGGCAGTCTCCTTCAGAAAAAAACATCCTGGAAGTCTACGGAGGTGTTAATTAATCCTTTAAGGAACTTGTTCCACGAAGAAACGAGAGAACCAGGGTAATTAGTGCAAAGAAAAGTTGCCAATTAGCTTCAAGCCTGCAGGGCTGCCATGCACTTGTAACCTCTGAATACACATTCTTTCTGCTATGGTAATAAAAAAGATCCCTAACTTTCACAGCTTGGGAAATGTGGGGGTGTGTTCTGGAGGCTTTGTGGAGGATTTTTCTGCCTGGTTAAATATTAAAATGAAGAGACTGTTGTTGTGGTTGCTTTTTCTTTCTAAAAATGATAAGCAGCAGCGCTCCACCTTCTGAGGTAGACAGTACGGCATATGATCAATATTATTTTCCCCTTATTGCACATGAGATCTGGGAGATAGTGATTTGCCTAAGACCAGTTGGGGATTTCATGGCAAGTGCAATATCAGACTAGTATCTTCCTGGTTAATTGCTCAGACTCCTACCCAATATGCCACAGTAGCTGTGGCTGGCACTTTGATCTCCTGGTGTGACAATTTTCCTAGAACAAGTTGCTAGTGCTAATTGCTTAAAGGAAGCAGCCTCACCAGTGTATGTAGAATAAATTTTCTCCATGTTGAGAGATGGTACATTCTGGCTATCAGGCTTGGCTTGGCAGCAGCATTGGGCTTGTGAAGGAAATTTACTTAAGCAAGGTTACAATACATTTCAGTTCTGCTTTTTACTGAACAGTGGTAGCGTGCCAGCTCATCATGAATATGTACCTAGGATTTGTTGCATGACTGTATAGGAACCTCTGAGTATAAACGTGAAGCTGCCACATATAAGCCAACATAGTTTTTACATGATTTCTTTACTGACCATGTGATAGAATGTTCAGGATCGGTTTAGTGCTGCTGGGTTGAAATGGCAAGTGATGCTTGTGTTCTCCAGGTTGCAGAACTGACAGGTGTTAATTTAGATTATATATGTGATGTTTTTCTTCTTTGTGTATGAGCAGTTTTCAGTGGGCACCATTGACCATTCTGTCACCGGCAACTTGTGCTTTTTTTTGTACCTGCAGAACCTTCATTGGATAAAGTTCAGTGCTCTGCTTGACACATGCCTTACAGTTTAGAAGCTGGTGGTTTATTTTTGTCATTTATAGTCCATCATTCTTGCACAGACTTAGTCACTGGTGCTTTGAGTAGCTGATTAGTTCTGGGAATTTCGAAAAAGAATACATTTGTATTCATATAAGTGGCTGTCAGCCAGTGACTGAAGTAAGCCTTCTCATCATTTGCTGTTACCAGGAAAGCACAGCAGTACTTTCTAAATCCCTTGTTTATTCTAGTGCAGGTCATTGTGTATTCATATTAATAAGCAGCATCCATTTTTGAAGAACAGCAGAAATGTTGTGGGGGGGGGCATTTATAGAGCCCAGAGGTTAACTTACAAATATGCTCAAGGGACTCTGAAGATCTCCATAAAACCATTTTCAGGATACCTCTTCAGGGCTCCAGTTTCCATTACTTAGGTCTGTTAATGCATTATGAATATTTCATCCCACAAATACCTACCCTGACCCTAACTATCATGGTGGGGCAGAGCTTTCGGAAGCCAGCATAGTCGTCCTCCAATTACAGATGTGGAGGGGGAGTGAACAAAGGTTGTTGGGTGCAGCAGCAGCCAAGCTGAAAGACAGTAAGAGAACTAAGGGTTTGTGTTTTTTTGGGGGAAAACCCACAACTGGAAATCATGATAAAACCTCCAGGCAACCTGGTATCTGGATTTGTTGAGCCTTGGCCTAAGTAGTATTTTTATGTGGTTAATCTTGGCGTTAGTTTTAAAATTCATTGAATTAGCCACAAAGATTGGATAACATGGAAATTATGCATCATTCCCATTACAGAATAGGACTTTTTGTAATGAGGATGCAAATAAGAGAACTTTCATTTTGAGTTGAAGCTTTTATTAGCTAGAACTTTATCCAATGCTTTTAAAGTGACTTGTATCACAATGAGAGGAACTTTGTTAATGGAGTAAGTACACAGGTAAATAGCTGAAGACACGTTAAGTTGATGGAGATCAGATGTAGAGTTAAAGCACATACGCTGGCCAAATGTACTTAATGCTAAGGAGTGCATAATGGTCGTACAGGTAGCTGGTTCTGTGGACAAAGATCAGTAGGGCTTTTGAAAGACCCAGGTGACTAAGTAACATCAGCAGCAATTGAAAATCCAGTCAACAAAATTACTTGTTGAAAATAATAATATAAACCAGCTCGACACATGAGTTGTGATCTAGAGCACATGCATTTTGTGCATGTTCATTACTGCTAGCCCATATAGCAGCCTTCTCCCAATCAGGATTCTCTATTCAATTGTTTATGGAAATCCTGCAGCATGTATGTCATGCATCTTGGAGTACATGTCTGAATGTCATGTACCGTAAGGTACAGACTCATAATTATGGTGATAGGAGGCAGAGGCATGGTCCTTTGTGTCATCTTTCACTTAGTGGATTAGTGTACATTGTTGTAGGACCACTGGTATTACTTAAGGTTCAACCTACTTTCATTCGCTGATAAAACCATTTCAGCTTTGAAGTCGGTTGGCGTGCATCCACCAGTCTTCTCACAACACATCCTATTTCCATCTCTTTCCTCGGTCTGGGGAGCAGGGAAGAAAAGAGATCTGCTCAGTATGAAGAACTGCCTTGCTGTTTGTCTGAATTGTCACCAGTGATGTTAGCCATCAAACTTTCTATCAAGATACTGTAAATTTTGTTTACCTATTTAACAATTTCTACCTCAGATCCAAATAAAAGATGCTTAAATGGAAGTTGTGCTTTCAACTATAAAATTTGTTTCCTGCCCAGTGATGTGGGTTTTCTGGGGAATTTGAATCAGAAACACTTTCTGATTCATATTTAAATAATGTTAACAAAAGAAAGCAAATACACCTTGTGCGAGCCCAGACCATGTGCAGGTACTGGGGGTTTGTCCATGTTTCATACCCCACATTTAGCCCATTCAACATGATTGATTTGCAGCACACCAGCCCAGACAGATTGTATTATTTATTTAGCTTGCATATGTTCTGCCTTTTTCACTGAGACTCAAGGCAGATTTTTCCACAGCACTAGAAAATGTTTGGCCCCACATCATAGAATCGTAGAGTTGGAAGGGACCTCCAGGGTCATCTAGTCCAACGCCTTGCACAATGCAGGAAATTCACAAATACTTCCCCCCACACCACCAGTGACTGCTGTTCCGCACCCAGATAACGACAAAAAATCTCCAGGATCTCCAGCCAAACTGGTCTGAAGAAAAATTGCTTCCTTTAATTTTTTTTTTTAAATTTTTTTTCAACAAGAGAAAAAGAAATAGACAAACACTAGGCTTCTCGGCCTTTTGGCTAAGATCAAGTGAAAAATTGCTTCCTGACCCCAACTTGGCAATCAGCATTTCCCTGGGTGTGTAAGAAAGGGCCACAAGAACTAAGCACTGAGGCAGCCTTTCCTGCCCTCCCTCTCATGATCTGCCTAAGCACACAGAAACAGCATCACTGATCCTACCCTTCCTCCAAGGAACTTGCTGTTCTCAGATGGTTTCTTTTCACCGTAACTTTGTGACATAGGTTTGGCTTGGGTGTGTGCGCCTGTTGGAAAGTCAGTAGGAAAGCTGAGCACTTATATGAGTTCAGGTCTTTCCACCCTGAGTCTGACTGTCTTTTGAGGAGTAAACTGAAATATTGTTTTACCTGCTTAATATGAACATGCTATGGAAATTCATATTAATACTTCAGTGTCAATGTCAAATAGGCTAGGCACACCGGTTCCACTAATTCTCTTAGTGTTGTTTAGATTTATACATTTTGTTTCTGCTGAATAATCACAATTCCTATTTGATATGGGAATGCTCTGTTAACCACTTTTGGAAATGCTGTATAACATTTCACAATGGGAATTCACTGTTCTTCTAAAATATCTCACTAGGACTGTCATAATGATGTCATAATGCTAAATTCATACAGTCAGTACTAAAATTGCAGCATTGTTTGCCTAGTCCCTGCCTGCAGAACACTTTGTCTGCAGTAAAGTCAGTCTTGCACTGTGCCAGCCCTGACTAGTTTTACCTATGGCACCATGTTATGCAGTTATATCACATAATGTGGGAAGGGCTCCCTTAGAAAGTCAGCGGAAGCTATAGATATCAGTCTCACTTTGCCCACTTGCAGCAGAAGACTAATTAATATGAATGATACCATTACAGAAGGTTGTGCTTTTAAATGGTTACAAAAGCCCAATTTTCCTATGTCAGTTTTGTCAGGGTTAATATTTTGCAGCTTTTTAGCAAAGAGAGAGAGGCTATTTTACAAAAATTCAACTTAATTCTTATAATAAATAAAGCAATGCATGTTTTGTTTTTTATTAACTAAATCCCTTTTAAGTGATATCTCAAGCCTACAAGAATCTTCACAGGATTGTAATTTTTGCTGTAATGTGTCATTGGGGATAGGTTTAGGTTTTTTGCCACACTTGTATTTTAGTTTCTTTAGTTGTATTTTAGTTTTCCCCAAGCAGCAAGATTATGGGAGCAAAGGGACCTAGTTGCTTATGAGACACCTTTGGGTAGCGAAGGGCGGGGTATAAATCCTATCTCCTCCTCCTCCTCTTCTTATAGAAGAAAAACACATGGATTAACTGAATTGGAATTTAGGCCCAGTTCTCACTGAGATGATAGGTCTGTATCTTCATTGTACCGTATTAGTCTGTTGATTGGAGGCTTCTCCATACCACCCCCCAATCCCTGTAGCTAGAAAGCTAAGCACCAGGGAGAAAAAGTTTCAGAGGGTTTTGTCTTCTGAGACAGCATTTTATATTGGAGGCCCCATCTACAGTCTGAAGTGGTACAATTGAGGTGTAGATGTAGACCTTGGGCCCATCACAATCTCCCAGCCTAGCCCGCTTCATGAAGTTATTGCGAGGATTGAGAGTGGAGAGCCATGTGATGAGCTGCTTTGGGTCCTGATTACGGAGAAAAGCAGAATGTAAAATAAAAATTTTAAAAGGCACAACACCTTGTCTCACAAATACTTATTTGCTATTTTTGTGTGTATTCTTTTAACAGTGAAATTTTGGAATGTTAGGTGCTTTTCATCAGTTTAGGGAAGTTGCCTGTCAATACTTTACTTGCTTTCAGAGTTTCTGCCCTCAAAAAACCCTTTCCACGTTGGCAAGTTGCAGAGAATTCTTGGCTGCAGTTCTGTCATGTCCTGCTCTCACCAGACCAGTTGGGCATCATTTCTCTCTTTTGTTCTACTTTAAGGGGAAGTATATGCCTCGGAGCACCTTTTATATCAGGTTTCCCCCCCACACACACACACACCATTTTTGAGCCTGTGGGCACATTTGAAATTTTGAGAGAGGGCGGAGAGTGCCTCCCCAGGAGGCAGAGCCAAACCCAAGATGGCTTCTGCATGAAGAGGAGCCAAACAGAATACCTCTCTCCTTACACCTCCTGAGAAGAAGGAAAGCCTGAATTGGGAATGGAATGGCATGTTGACATAGGAAAGCCCAGGTGCTTACCAGTCCTCCTCATCCTCCAATGGAAAAACCTTTGCATTTGAATGAAGGCAACCAATAACAAGCCATTGCAGGCCCCACCCACTTTCAGAAAAGCTCCGTGGGTACCAAGGGAGGTACTGGTGGACACCAGCCACCCACGGGCACCAGGTTGAGGAACCCTGTCTTATCTGTGGTCAGAGATAAAGGCGGTCATGACAAGTTAACTGGTCATTCATTAAAGTTTGTCCATCATTACTGTTTTTTTTTGAGCAACCTCTAATAATGCATTTCTCAGTGCCTGTAGTACAAACCACTGCTCTTCTTCGTAGTCTTGTGCTGCTGCTAGAAGTTAAATTTCACAGTTGATATTGGACTAGAGCTGAAAGGAAGATGTTTTTGAGTTTCCTAACCTCTCACTGAGTTGCATCATTTCATTTCCTTTTTGAAAGTCTTCCTTTGTAGTAAGAGTACTTAACTGTGCTTAAAATCTGCATTCAGAATTAAGCTGCAGTAGAATGGAAATGGGTGGAGATTTTGTTGAGGCATTTATATCCGATTTACCCTCCTCTCTCCTCTAATCTGTAAGCCATTTTAAATGAACAAATGAAGAAGCATACAGCTTTAGTCATTCCTTCCACATCCTGACACTTCCTGAAATGCTAAAATGGTCTCTTTGCCTTTCAGAGGCATATAGTCCCTGGGGATTTTTTCCCCTTCCGTTACACAACCTGTCTTGATTGTTAAACATCAGAAAAGCAAGCAAATAAGAATGCCAGCTGTTGCTGGAATAGGTGATTTATCAGGGAGATTGTAACATCATTGCTTCAACTTTGATGTTGATTACTCTCGTTTCATTTTAGCGCATTACTGCAAAAACAGCAATTTGTTTTACATTTATGTCTTTTCAAAATGTAATATGATACATTGCCTAAAGCTAGGTTTCATGCATGTCATTACGCTTATATAACATATGAAATATGTTCTCAGATAAATTGGAATAACTGTATTCAAAAATGTATAACCAGTTAATTTTTCATTAGTGTCGTGTGGAACATGGCATTTTTCTTCCACCTTGTGCATGTAGACTTGTTAGCATGTAAGCTTTTTGTGGTAAATGGTTTTTCTCTCTCTTGTGGACCATAATAAAACGTTGCTTATGTATGTGCCAGAGATCCTTCAGCAGATTAGATGTAGATACTCAAATGTGTTGTTACTACTGGCACAATAGATATAGACATAGTCACATTGCAGGAGTAAGCTTCATTGAATAGACCTGTGTAAGATTCTGAGTAGACCTGTGTAAGACGCTGAGGAGGTAGATTGGACTTGACCACTTCAGATTGCAGGTAGAGGATCAGTTTTGGAAAATTGCTCTGCGTTGGTTTTTCACCAGTAAAGGAAGCAAAGGAAGAAAGTAGAATTTTCCCCTGGTTGTGCTCACTTTTTGCATGGAATTTTATTTATGTAAAGGAGCATTCAAAGCCAGAATTCCTCACCTACAGCCTGGAGTAGTACAGTCAATTCTACTGTTTTGGGGCTTTGCCAGGCCTCATTCTAAAATAATTCTGCTGATGTTAAGAGCACATCCTTAGTATAATTGCCACTGAAATAAGTGAAATTTGCTTTCAAGTAAGTATACTGATGGGGTGTTGTAAGTGTACATAGCTACTTTTGAGTTCTTGAATCTGTAAAGTGAGGAGAATAATTGCAAACAGCAAAATGTATATTGTGCAGTTTCTCACTTATGCATTTCATGTGACCCTTAGTTTGCACAAAAACAAGAGGATTAATGTATAGGTGGCTGTTTTTGCATGCTTCAAGTATAATTAACTTTAAAATGTGAAAGTCTTTTCGACTGGTTTTTGTATTGTTTTACTAATCATCATTTAATATGGTTTTCATAGGATTTTTAACATGACACTGATATACTGGACAGGTAATTTCCATTGCTTTTGAAAACCTAATCCAATAGAGTAAATCCAGGTAATTGACAGAAATGAGCATCTGTGTATCTCCTTGTAGCATCATTTTGCCAAGGACATATTACATTAATTCCACGGTTTTTTTTGTGGTGAAATGTGCTATTGATTCTGACGAAAATAAAAATCACTTTTTACGTTTTGGAGAAGTGATTTACGTCTAAAATTCTTGAAAGGGTGGTAGTGTTTTCCTTTACATTTTCAAACATTGCCTCTTCTTTTTTTTCCTGAAAAAAAAGGGCAAAGGCTTCCATTTTCCTAGTGAAGTGGCTTGTGGGTAGATTTAAACTAATGCCAAACACATTCAGGGCTGCTTTGCACATGATGTTTCCCCTGCACTAGCTTTCTGATGTGCGTTTTTAACAACTTGCACATTCCCTGTGGCTTCACATATGATAATGTATGTGTTGCTTCTACACGGACTCCTAGTGTGGGAGAAATGTCATGTGCCAGCTGTCCCTTGGAGACTGATCCTGCTTGTTATATCTCTCCTTCTTTCCTGTGCATTTGCTTGCTTGCCGCTGCTTCCAGTGTAAGATATATCTTTCTGCAAGATCTCGGGAAGGCTTGCATGTGATGTGTGCGTTTCCCTAAATGATGCATGAATTTTCGATTTGTGCCGGTGCATGAAAATGTGCAAGAGAATATTTTAGAATAATGAAACGCAGAATGATGATGTCCAGCTGACTAAACCGTTAGTATTTTGTGAACGAATCACTTTTCTCTAGTTCTCAAGTTCTGTTCATTTTAGGTTTCAACAATGTTTAAATGCGTTTTGCCTTCTCCAGTTTTTAACGTTGTATTTTTATTTTTTATTTATCCCTGAGGAGCTCAGGGTGGCATACATCTTATTCTCGCCGGCTGCCCTAGTGCGGTGCGTTAGGTTGCGCTAGAGTGACAGACGCAACACAACTTCAGTTTGTGTTTTTGTCTAAACCATTATTTAAAAAACCCAATTAGGCGTGTATTTTGTGTGTGTTGTGTATAGTACCCGCCGATGGATGGCTTCAGGGGTGCCTTTCAGTTCCCATGAGCAGAAGAGCAACTAGGGGTTGGATCCAAAGGGGCCCTTCTGTTCATGTGAACTGAAAGGCAATTTTGAAACCAGCTGTAGGCACGATACAAAAATGCAAGCCCAACTGGTGTCTTTAAAAAACTATGAGTTAGACAAAAAAACAGAAACTGAAGTTGCTCCGTGTCTGTCACTCTCGCTCAACCTAACCCTACTCCATTGGGCCTGCTGATGAGAATGAAATGGGTAGGAGAACCACGTGCCTCACAGATAATAGGAGATGGAAATATTTTAGATAGCAAGTGCTTACGTTATTTCTTCCCACATTTTGAGTCTGAGCTTGTGTCACGTTAACGGTAGCTCCTGCTTTCTTTTTGCAGTGCTCAGAAAGAATAGCAGAGGGCTCTTAACCGGGCAGGCAGTTACTCCCTTGATGCTGCAAAATGACTTAAATAATTAGTAAAAGAGCAGATGAATGTTTGTGTAGGGAACACAGTGCAAATTGTGGATATAATAGATGCTTAGGATTATGATGATGGCGGAGTTAACAGAGAATGGTGGGAATGCAGTTTTCTGGTTCCTCAGAGGAGAAGCTTTAGAACCATAACTGAGGAGAGTTCAGTGGAAGTATTTTAGTAATATCTAGTGGAGCTAGCACAGGGGGGATCCTAGGTCTAAAGCACATTTGTTCCCATGAAGTGAGCATAGTTTACTTTGCATGAGGTGATTCTTCTCATAAGAGACTTCTCCCAAAAGTGCCATGACTTGAAGTGTTTGGTAGCCTTTTGGAAACAGCAGTTGGCTGGTAGACTGGCAACAGAAGCCGCTTCAGGTATTTGGGAAAAAATGACCTTTGCTCATATTTGTGCATCTGCAGCCCTTTAATTATTGTGAGTGAACAAAGCCCAGTTGACTTTTTCTGTATTGATTTCAGGAACCACATTTCTCCTTTAAATGTCTTTGGAAACTTGGATTTGTCCCTTGACAGTATATTTCATAATCTAAGGGTTTTAAAAAAGCCCTCTAACTCTTATTAGTTAAAACTGGCAGCCTCGTTCCTAGTTGACTTTAAAGCCTTTTTGGGCAGTCAGAGCCCGCACCCTATTAGGGATTATCATTCACTTATTTAAAAACCTACTCAAACTTCTTTCCTTTCTTTATATGTACTGTCAAATGCTGGATCTGTTTCTTGGCCCCTCGTTACAATTCTGGAACTTGATTCTGGGAATTACTGTTGCTTTCTGTCCATATGAGCGGGCAGCCTTTTGACCTTAACTTTAAAACAGTGGCATCAGCGTAGTTCCCATGATGGGTAAAATTAAGGCCATCTCCTGAAGAAGGAGATCTTGGTTACGTGGCTTTTAATTGATCAAATAGGCATTTGTACAAAACAACCATTTTGAACAAAAAGCCGCCTTTTCTATATGGTGCAAGTGCGTATATAGCAGTAGGCACACCGCAACAGAAGAGGTCTTGTCTTCTCTGTTGTTCGAAGATGCCACTTCTAAGATGGTGTCTGTCTCCTGCTGCCTTTGTAAGTACTTGGTGAATTGGAGTTACTTTTTAAATCATTTGAAAGGTTTCTAATCAATTTTTTTTTCGTGTAGGGTAAGCAAACACTAACTCTAGTGAACATGGGTGTTGGAAAACTATTTGGGAATACTGCTGATTAAATGGGCTCAGGTATGTGAGTCTTGGGTGCGATGCGTTTTCTTGACTGTTTTTCAACAAATGTGGTCTCTTATTCAGGGGAGAAAAATGGTTCATGCATGGTGACAGTGGTTGAAGTCTACTGTCTGGTAATTTAGATGTACTTCAAACTAGTTTTATAATAGTAAGGTCTGAGGTTGCAAAGCATTAATGTGGAAGAAGAAGAGTGTAAAAGAAATTAAATTGGCAAATTGTTTTTCACTGCATAGATAGAATCAGGTACTGAAAGATCACGCAATCCGTGAATGAACACATTCTGGAATATTAAACCAAGCAATCTTTAGATGTTTGGTTATAAACAGTTCACCTTGCATTGTCCTTCAAACATCATCTTCCTGTATTTCCAGCTGGGTTTGACTCTGCATGTGTTACAATGGGTGTTTGGTTGTTTCCTAGAAGCATATCAGGATGTTCACTGGGTTTGGAAAACACTTAGTAGGAATAAAGGGGATTAAATTGTTTATTGAACATTTTTGCTAGTTAGCAATTAATGGTGGACAATGTAATAATTCTGCTGTTTTAAAGTGCATTCATTTGCAATTAAAAACAATATCTGGTTTGCTTATAGAATGAATTACAGTGCTAATCTTAATTCAAAGCAGATTTTTTTTTTCCTGGAAAGCCCTAAAATAATTCAAGAACTCATTAGGCCTAAATGTTTCCATTCCAGTTAACAATTCTAAGAGTATCTTGTTATATAAGCCAAATGGTGATATTTAATACTTGGTTTTTAGTTTGTTTTAGGAGCTTCTGGGAAGTTATTTTTTGAAGTAATGCCCACAGAAAGTGGAAGTTGTGCCACTGCACGCCAAGCAAAGCAGAAACGCAAATCTCACAGTCTCTCGATACGAAGAACCAACAGTTCTGAGCAAGAGCGGTCAGGATTGCAGAGAGAGATGCTGGAAGGCCAGGTAAATTTGACTGGACTGGAGAGTGTTCCTTGTCTTGCAAACAAGGTTTCTTTATTATTATATCAGGTCAGGTTACGTTACATTACCTTGATAACGTTCTGTCAAGCAATATGACTAATTCCATATGGCCAGGAGGGTTTTTTTGTGTGTGTGTGTGTGTGTGGATGCCGCATGGAAGAGC
>NW_015173698.1:63297-125000 GCF_001447785.1 Gekko japonicus | reverse complement strand
CTTCTCTTTAAAAACATTCAGACAGAAAGACAGGGGTTGAGTCCAGGTCTGTGTTTCACATTTGAGCTGAGAATTGAGTCATAATGTCTCATGTCCAAATCCAGCACATAGTTTGCTCTGTTGCTTATTTGTAGGCAGAAAAACGAGCACAAAGTTTTCATTTTTATCAGAAGTACATAAGAACATAAGAGACGCCAATGTTGGATCAGGCCAAAGGCCCATCTAGTCCAACACTCTGTCACACAGTGGCCAAAAATACCAGGTGCCATCAGGAGGTCCACCAGTGGGGCCAGGACACTAGAAGTCCTCCCACTGTTGACCCCCCCCCCAGGCACCAAGAATACAGAGCATCACTTGCCCCAGAGCCCCTATCTATACCTTGCGGCTAATAGCGACTGATGGACCTCTGCTCCATATGCCTATCTAATTCCCTTTTGAAGCCGTCCATGCTTGTAGCCGCCACCACTTCCCGTGGCAGTGAATTCCATGTGTACAAAATCAAACAAGTACTCCTTTGTGGAAATATTGTGGAATCCAGGCAACTGTTAAATTTGTTTTGTGGGCTGAATGGGTGTTTATCATAGGAGCTCCTGGGAAGTTATATATACCCTCATGAGTAGCAGCCATATTAGCCCAAACTAGTCTTGATTTCATCAGGGTTTTGTTTTGTTTTTGTAAAAAACCCCAAACACTGATTTTTATCCACCCTGCTCAGAAACTAAGCAGGGTCGGCCTTGGCTAGTATTTGGAAGGGTGACCTCCAAGGAATACCAGGGTCGTGATACAGAGGCAGGCAATGGCAAACCACCTCTGGCATGTGTCTTGCCTTAAAAACAAGTCTAGCTCACCACCTTGTGGTGCATAACACTAAAAGTGCTAGAACTCCTGGCTGCTAGACAATCTCAAGATCTCCTGGCTATACTACACAGAATGCCGTACAACAACAACAACAGTAATAACACCAACATTTGACACATGAAGTGAAATTGTGAAAATGTTGTTTGTTTTAGTTTAAAGTAAGGTAAAGGTAAAGGTTCCCTTGCTCGAAAGCCAGTCGAGTCCGAGTCCGACTCTAGGGTTGCGGTGCTCATCTCTGTTTCAAAGCCGAAGAGCCAGCGCTGTCCAAAGACGTTTCCGTGGTCATGTGGCCGGCATGACTAAACACCAAGGCGCACGGAACACTGTTGACCACTTGAGCCACCGCAGCTCCTGAGTTTAAAGTTGCTTGAGTATAAATAATGCCTCAATTCTTGTAGACCTCTAGATAAAGCACTGCCTAAGCCTCACTAGAGATGTGAAGGTCTAGAAAAGAACTGGACAGCATTCAAGATCCCCCCCCCCCCCCCCCCCGGTTTTTCCAATGGAAAATTTGGAAAGGTATAAGAAGCAGTGGGGGAAGAAAACTCCTGTAGAATATCTTCTCTTTCAGAATGAGCTAAATGCTTTTTAAGATAAAGTTTTATTAAAATATAGCTGATTTGCTAGTTGTACATATACTGGATACTTAGTTAGCACCCTTATGCCAAACGTTTGTTGATCTTTGCTCTACTCCTTGATCTTAGAGTGGAAAGTATAGTCTTCTATTTTTTAAAACAAGCAATTGTATTTTTTCTGATTTTTGATGTTACCTACCTTGATACAAGTTTGCCATTATTGTCATTATTCTGAACTTTTATGTATCCTATTTTATAATGAAAATAAAATTTAATTAAAATTAAAAAAAAAAAGATAAAGTTTTATTGACTGAAAATGTGTAGCATGATAATTAGAGCACTGGGTAATTCCTAGTTCATTTTCGTGGCTTCTGTGCAGTCCCACGTGGGACTGTGCTTGTGCAGGCCTGCTTGTGGAGATCAGTTCCAAAGCATTCTAGCTCCCTCTAGAACGTTCCGAGCCCTCCCTCTCTCCTTGGAAGTGAGCTGGAGTCCTCCCCACCGGCACGTGACAGAGGCAAGGAGAGCGCTCCTTCCCTCAGCCCTTTCTTCACTGACGTGGAGATAGGACATTTCTCTCTTTAGCTCTTCTCCTTCCCTCAGACTGTTCAACTTCTGGTTGGCATTTTTTTCTTCTCTTCTCTTTACTCTGGCCAGTGAGTTTTAAAAAATATAAAAATATTACTAGTCATTCATCGGTGCCTCGTAAGCCTTGGTTTCTGACTCTTCGAGTTCTGAAGGGGTGTTTTTTGAGGACTCCTGAGGCCTTTTTTTAAAAGTAAAAAACCGAGACATACAGTATTACTTCGTTTTTCCAAATGTGGCTCTCTTCAAAAAATGCCCCAAGTGTTGTCTAAAAATGGCACAGTCAGATGACCGTGACCCTTGCCCTCAGTGCCTTAGCAAGTCCCACAGCGTCACTGCCTGCTCTATATGCAAACAGTTCACACTCAAGGCCCCGCAAGAACAAACCGCCAGACTGAAGGCTTTTTTTGTGGGAGAAGGCTTTGGGAGCTCCGAGCAAATAACAGACTCCTAGCTCATGCTCCCTCTTTGGGCTCAATGCTGGAGCCGGAGCCCTTTTTGGCACTGAAGCCGCCATCTGTTCCTCAGAACCACCTCCACAGAAAAAGAAGTCTAAGCACAAAATCAGATGTTTTCCATGTACACAGTTTAACATTATATCCAGATACATTGAAAGTCCTATTGCGACTGTAAGCTGAATAACATACTTTTTGTTTAATCCAGAATTTGTTTTCTAATTTCTACATTCATTTTTGTCACTACCTCTCAGGCGGCAAATATTAAATTGCCTTTGCTAAGGCAGCATATGGTTAAGCCTAAGCCGTTTACAGCTCTCCAATACTGGTTATATTTGCAATTTTACTTGTAGAAAATACTTGTCCAGGGTCAGCAATCCAGCCCCTGCACTTACAGGCTCCGGGGAGACCTTCAGGGTAGATGGTGAGAGCACTGGCAACCCTTGGGCATGCCCAGGGGCTGCTGGGGTTTAGGCATGCCCAATCTCAGAGCTGGGTGGGCAGTTGGCGGGCACACCAGCAGAGCAGCTAGCAGACAAAGCTGTCAGTGGCAGCTATGGCTCCCTTTGGCTTGTGCTGGCTGTAGACATGGCCCCTTTTGATCTCGGGTGAGAGCAGAGCAGCCAAGGAGGAGGCCCAGCAAGAGAGTCAACAGTACCGGTTCCCATCACCCCCCAAAGCCCTGCCGCAGGAATGCGGGGATTGCAGGAGCCGCCCCTGGACAGTCCTTTTATAGGTCGGCTCAGAGAGGGCTGGGTGAGGAAGAGCCAGGCCTCTCCCCTGAAGCCGAGGGAGAGGTACAGAGCCAGAGAGAGAAGGCCCCAGGTGAGGCGGAACCCCCCCTCTTCTTCACAAACTGAGGTCCACCCAAGGCTGAGCCCAGGAGGTATGCCGAAGGGCTAATGCCCTGGACTCTGACCCACAGGAGGTGGAGTCTGACAATACTTTCAAATTCCACTGCAGCTATGCCAAGTAGTACAATTTTATATGCTAGCTCAGTTGTAAATGCTGAGTTTTATATTGTTTGTTTATTTATTTATTCTTTCGATTTGTAGACCGCTCACCCCCTAAGGGCTCTGAGCGGTTTTACATATACAGTTTATTACAATCTCTTCCTAGGGCCACACACATACAATTGAGGGGGAATTGACTAACCTAACAGGCACCCATAGTGGAGTTTATTGTTAAAATAAGATGAGGCTTTTTAGGAACGTATGTATTGCATATATTTCAATTTTCTTCTAAATGTCAGTCCCCCCACTAAAAGGGTGGGGGGGCCTTCAAAAATCCATGTCCCATCCTAAGTACGCTTATTCTGTTCAAGCCCATTAACTTCAGCTGACATAAAAGGGTGTAACTCTGCTTAGGATAACGTGGTAAGCCTCTCTGGTTTTCCGAGTGACCTTTCTTGAGGGAAGGCTTGCTTCACTTTGGGAACTTGAATTCATACGTGTCCACAGAAGGAAGCTTTTTGTGTCACTGAGCGATAAACAAGAAAGACACAAATGTTAGATCTGGTATCTCATCTGCAACTGAAATATTCACAACATCTTTAAATGGTTTTAGGGTTGTAGCCTGTTACGCACATGACTTTGTGTGTGTGTAACTTATGAAATTTTTATTAATTATGCTGTCAGACTTTGAGTAAATGAAAGTGGCAACCAGTCTGCCTACTCTCAGAAGATTGTCCCTGAACAGCTTGAAAGGGAGAACCCCCTGGCTAATTTTGCTGTGTGCAGTTCTTTGTAACATTGGATGGAAATGGAAATAGTACCAAAGGCAATGCCAAGGGTAAATAGATACTGTGTTGCATCTGTGTAGTAAAAGTCTGAGTCTATTTGACTAATAATTTATAGTTGAATAGCAACAAAGGCACAGTCTGATATTTGCAATCCTGTATAGAGGTGTTCTAGTCTAAACTTAAACTGGAGTAAATCTGGACTATAAATCTGTTGCAGTCAGTAGCTGTTACATGAGTGTTACATGTTAGATAAGCATATGGAGCAGAGGTCCATCAATGGCTATTAGCCACAAGGTATAGATAGGGACTCTGGGGCAAGTGATGCTCTGTCATCTTGGTGCTGGGGGGGGGGGTCAACAGTGGGAAGGCTTCTAATGTCCTGGCCCCACTGGTGGACCTCCTGATGGCACTGGTATTTCTGGCTACTGTGTGATACAGAGTGTTGGGTTGGATGGGCCTTTGGCCTGATCCAACATTGGCATCTCTTATGTTCTTATGTTCTTATGAGTGATCTCAGTGGAGTCTGGATCATTCTGCTTGTGTTTCTGTGATCTTGCTGAGTTTTTGTTAGTGGACCCTTTGACTTATTACTCAGATGACTGCCTTATTCTCATGTGTTATTGTCCCATCTTTTTTTCTTTGTGTAAAAAGCCTGAGGTTTTATTAGAAGCTCTAGCAAAAAAGAGAGAGATTCTGTTTGTTGTGTAGAGTAAGCAGTTAAGCAGACTGTTGCATAGTGATTGAATGCTTGATTTGTGCAGAAAATCCATGTGTTTTGAATTCTTGCTTCAGTTTAATGGGAGCATACAGTATTGCACACACATCCATTTGCATTCATAGCACTAGCCAGAATAGGGGAAGCCAGTTTGTAAATGTTTTTGTTAGCGTCAAAAGTGTATAGGAGGGGTGTCAGTTACCTTTTTTTGTGTGGTTGCTATGAAAAAAGTGTTAGTGATCTTTGACTGCACTCATGTGACCAGTGTAGGAAACATTGCGTAAATGGTGAGACCCATTTGTGAGCAGGTTCGTGCCTATCAGAACGTCTGTTGCATAACAAGGAACTGTTTACTGGTTTGACATTAGGTTCGGCTTCAGAGTTCTTCTCACTCTGAGAGGGAGGGCATCTTATCATGGGTGATTCCCACCAACTAGACAGGCGCAGGGCAACTCAAACTTCCTGTCTCTGGCAGTGGGTTCACCCAGATCCTCAGTTTGTTTCCTGCCATAGATAGGAGCACATGTCCCAGAGAAGCTCTGCTACATAATTTACCTCTTCGTCTCTTCTTTGTCCTTTTTTCACTCATTCGTATGTGGGTGCTGGTTCTTTCCAATGTGAAAAGCAGCAGCATCTTTATCATCTATGTTTTGCAGTGCCATTGATCAGAACAGTCATGCTTCCAGAGTGACTTCTGCAACCATCCTTTGATCCTATTTGGTCATTTTTGGGGGGAGTGTTGATTTCTATGCTGGTGAAGTGCATAGCATTTTCAAAAAGCCTGTCAGTGTAGGATTTTTTAAAATGAAAACATTTCAGAATGGGCAAATAGCAGGGTTCATGCAAAACGCCATGGCGAGCAAAAAAGTTGTCAGACTTCCCTATAACTTTGATATGTGATAGTTTCCTCCCCTCTAGGATTCCAAACTGCCGACATCTGTCAGAAATACACTTCTGGATCTCTTTGGCCAAATAGAAAGAGAATTTGAGAATCTCTACATCGAAAATCTTGAATGTGAGTTGATCTTTACATATCTTCCTTTTGGGGCACTGCTGGTATAATATCTTAGCTACAGGAAAGATTTTTAAGGGAGTTTTGATCCACAAGGTTGTTCTGGGCCTTTCGTGAAGTTAGTTCCAGAGGGTGGCCAGCAAGATTTTCAGGGTTATGAGCTTTCAAGAATCAAAGCTCCCTTTGTCTGATGAGCTCTGACTCTTGAAAGCATATACCCCTCCAAAAAAATTTTGTTGCTCCCTAAGATGCTACTGGAATCGAATCCAGCTGTCCTACTGCAGACCAGCACAGTTAATCATCTGAAACAAAGCCCTCTTTGTCAGGAACAGTCAGAATGGAGATCTCTTGTGTCCTGATATCCCAGTCAGAAGGTGGGAGGGGTGTTGCGGAGAAATTCAGGATGCAGAGGAGAGGTGCTGTATCTGTAGTGAAATAAGAATCTTGTGTCCCTGTTCAGCCTTAAAACAGAACTAAACAGGATTATGAAGGGATTATTCACCCACGGAGATGAACAGATCCATATGGACACACCACAAGAACCAAAACTAGGCATTTTCTATCTTCTGTCCAAAATACATAAGCCTAGCAACCCAGGACATCCTGTTGTCTCAGACATAGGCGCCATCTCTATAGGGGTGTCTGGACACATTGACTCTATTCTCAGACTCGATGCCTTCAAGACACCAGACTTTTGAGAAAAATACGATTGGTTAACAATCTTTTAGGAAAGACTATTTTGGTCTCCATGGATGTTGAGGATGCACCGACATCCCCCACAAAGATGGACTGCAAGCTATTAGGAGCACCATCTCTGACAACACCATGGTCAGCCTGCCAGTTTGTCCTCACCCGCCGCTATTTCAGAATTTGGTGAAGATTTGTGTCTTCAGATGAATGGCACAGTCATGGGCACCCGCATGGCACCACAATAGGCCAACATTTTCATGGCTGACCTGGAGCAGCGCTTCCTCAGCTCCCATCCATTAATATCTTTCTTTGTCCTGAGATTTATTAATGACATTTTCATCATTTGGACACATAGGAAAGAAGCACTGGAAAAATTTCACTAGGCCTTCAGCCACATCCACCTCACCATCAACCTGACCATGAATGAATACACGCAAGAAGTACATTTTCTAGACACCACTGTACAAATACATAATGGAGGAATAAAAACCACCTTATACTAGAAACCTACTGATTACCAAACATGTCTGCAAGCCTCCAGTCGCCATCCCAAACACACCAAATGATCCATCATTTACAGGCAAGCTGTACGCTGCAGCGGCATCTGTTCTGATCCCGCAGACAGAGATTCTCACCTGCAGCATCTACAACAGAATTCTTGAAACTACAGTACTCACCTGATGTAGTAAGGAAACAGATCAACAAAGCCAGCATGATACCAAGGGATAACCTGCAACAAGATGGGTCCAAACGAAACAACCCCAGGACACCACTGGTGGTCACATACAGCTCTCAGGTCAAATGATACTCCTGTCTCACAGGCATCGGGAGGCAAACCTCTTCTTATAGCCTCCTAATCTTAAAGAATTTCTCATCCACAACAAGGATGGGCACGGACTCTGGGACTGGGGCCTGCAACAAACCAAGATGCCAGCTCTGTCCCCATATTCACTCTGACAGCCCAGTCATGTGACTTAACACCATCAGCCAAAACTTTCTTCTCAGGTTCATTCAGTTGTTCATTTTCCAATGTTATATACACCATCAAATGTCAGTGGTCTTCTTACAGTGTCTACATAGGACAAACAAGTCAGCCCCTATGCAGACAAATAAATGGACATAAATCTGACATTAAACACCAAAACACTCAAAACTCAGTGGGAGAACATTTTAATCCTTCAGGTCATTCTTTTGCTGATAGTTCTCAAACAGAGAAGCTTCAAAGGGAGATTACAACATGAGATTGCTGATTTGAATTTATTCACAGGTTCAGAACAACGGACCCCCCCCGGGCTGAATAGGGACATAGGATTCTTATCTCACTGCAGATGCTAATTTTATGCCCCAAGCATTTCCCCTCTGCTCTAAAATCAAGCTGATTACACTATGCATTGTACCTCTGCACCCTGCGTTCGTTCTTTGCAACACCCCTCAGATCTCCATTCAGACGGTATCTGATGAAGCAAGCTTTGACTGTTGAAAGCTTATGCTCCAAAAAATCTTGTTGTTCTCTAAGGTGCTATTGGTCTCAAATCTAGCTGTTCTGGAACTTTGTTATTGTAAATGATGCTGAGCCATTAAATGAGTATGAACCATTATATGTCCCAAGTTTACTTGATGCATCTATCTACAAGGCATACTTATTTGACATCCCCTTTGTTAACATTATCTCATGCCTCTTAACTTAATGGGATTGTAATACAAATATATATGTGTTGAAGCCAGTGCTGTCTGTCAGGTGTATAGTACTGTTTTTCAAAAGAGGAAGAGCAATCAGGTACCTTGTAACATTTCATGTTGAGTTCCTGATTTCATTTTACAATGGCTATTTTAAGCTATAGAGTAGCCATCGTCTAGTGAAATCAGGAACTCATCAAGAACTATTAAAAGATGTGTATGTACTCTGCATAACAACAATATTTGTGTTTGATGCCTTGAACATAGCCGCTAGTTTAGTAGAAAGACAGCAGAGAAACTGAATAAATAACAAATACATGCTTGCCAAACAGTGCGTGCATCGGCCTCCAAACAGTGCCGAGGTTCTCACTCATTACTTGGTGTATTGATTCAAGCTTGCTATTCCCGAGTACGAATGTTCTTTCTACTTGGCAATAACATGACACAGCTCTAATGGTATGTTCATTGTTTCTGAAATGGAGGGAATTGAATGCAAAGATAAGCTTTTTGGTGTGCTGACTGGAAAATCCTTCCTGAATTTAAGTTGTTCTGACAGCTGTTTCCATCATTACCAGCCTTCTCAGAAACCTGACTTGAAAGCTAATTCCTCATAGCCAAGTTCAGTGTGAATTTTTAAATCTGGGTTTGGAGGCTGCTGATAACACAAATGGAAAATAGTTTATACAGAGTACATAGATAACCATCGAGGAGATGCAAACTGGAAAAAAACCATGCTGTATGTAATCTGCAGCTTGCAGAGTTTAGGCTTTGTAAATACTGCAGGGAAACTGGGATGGTTAATGTAAGTGTTTATTTATTTATATTTGAATTTATATTTGAATGTTGCAAAAACATACTTACTGTCTGCATTAATATGACATTTTATGCCACCGCTAGTACGTAGAGAGATTGATACACTTAATGAGCGCTTAGCAGCCGAAGGCCAAACCATTGATGGAGCAGAACTCAGCAAGGGACAGCTGAAAACTAAAGGTACGTTGACAAACATGCCTTTCATAAATCTTGGGCTAGTGATGTAATAGAAGGGTATAGCACCAATTCTTGAGTAAGCAAATGACCAAGTTTCTTTTTGAAATCTTTCAATATATTTGTCTCTACAGCCAGTCATAGCACCAGTCAGCTCTCTCAGAAATTAAAGACTACTTACAAGGCATCTACCAGCAAGGTATGAGGCACATCTTGAACCTTTCCATTCTGTTCAGTATTTTCTTAACCAGCCTAACTGGCATCTTTATGTTAAGTACTGTCTGCTTACATGCATGTTCTGTCAAGGCTACTGGGGCGACGGGCATTTACATTTTATCCAGCCCTTCAGAAATGTTGCTCCACGTTGCAGTTAATGAATGTGTTGTTAAGCAAATATTTTTTTTTAAAAAAAGGATGTTTACCACAAGGGAAAGCCACAGCGAAATGGGTGTTTTTTTGTTTAAAAGCTGTCACCAAATCAACAACATTTAATATAGGCATTAAACACTATTTGCATATTAGTCAAGAACACAAGAACTTAGAGCTCTGCTGGGTCAGACCAGTGGTCCATCTAGTCCAGCATCGTGTCTCACACAGTAGCCAACCAGTTCCTCTGTACAGTCAGCAATAGGGCACAGAGGCTGAGGTCTTCCCTTGATGTTGCCTTTTGGCTCTGGGATTCAGAGGCTTAGTGCCTCTAGATGTAGAGGTCCCCCTCAGTCACCATGGCTAGTAGCTATTGGGAGACTTATCCCTCACGAATCTATCTAATCCCCCTTTAAAGCTGTTTATTCCTGTGGCCATCACTACATCCCCTGGCAGCAAATTAACATTTTAATCACTAGTTCCCCTAGTCCCATAGGCACGGTAAGGTTTTTACTCCAGTGCCTTTCAGAATGAGGACTCCTGTCCTTGCTGATTGCAGTTACCACTAATTCAATCGCTGTTTCGAAGGATCAGTCGTCTGTTGGCTATTGAGTGTTCATAACATTTGCAGGGTATTGCCCATTAATGGGGAGCAAAGGTTGCATGTAAGCTTTTCACTGCATCTTCATAGGCTTTCAAAATGAATCAGATTTTTAGATGCAAACATGATTGTTCAGGTGTTAGATGTGGTCAGAGCTGACTAAATACTTCTGTAACTGGGATCCTTTGGAGTCCTGATTGCAAACATAAAAGGGCAAAGTTAATTCCCCCCCTTAAACATTTAATCTCTCTTTTTTTAACTGTACAGGAACAGCTCCATATAACCCCATTCCCTTCCCAGATTTCCTGTCGTCTTGCATGGCGGAGAGGGGGATTCAGTGCTGGGAGCTTTTAGAACTGGGCCTTGGGATTCCTCCTGCCATGATGTTTCTGAGTAGCTGGGGGGGGGGGTTGGAGAGTTCAGCCCGTGTGGGCCTTGAGTGGTGGCTTAAACCACCAGCTTCAGGCTCAGAATACCGCCCACCCCACACCGATACAGCTGAAGTCCTTCCTACCTGTAGAAGCAAGCCAGGTGGGAAATTAGAAGTGATCCGAGTTCAGCCTTCTCCTCCCTGGGTCTCAGAACGGCAGTGGGTATTCTCAGGAGAGGGGGAAGTTATGTGGTGTCACTCACTGTACTGTTCTTACATTGTAGCGATTATCTGACCTTTTCCCCCTTCGTCCTTCCTTTTTGTTGGTTTTTTTATCTACTTTTCCACTATATAGTTTGCCCTATGGTAAACTTTCTACTAGGGATGTGCAGCACAAAATAAATAAAAGAAAAGATTATGTGTTTTTCAGGTGAGGGATATATTGGAGCCGAAAATTATCGGCATTCTCAGTTTCCCAGTACCGGCTGTGGTGTTTGGATACAGGGGTGTTTTTATGTTTTTGGTATTTTTTGGCTCCATTGCCTCCTGAGGGAAATTCTTTTGGAATGGTTGTAGGGTTGTGTTTTTAAAGGTACTGGCACCAAAACTGCAGGGGAGCTGCTGGTGCCTCTCCTTTAAATAACCCCCAAATTTCAAGTCAGTTGGACCAAGAGGTCCAATTCTAAGGGTGCCTGAACAAGGTGCCCCCAGCTGTTCTCCATGTTTCCTATGGAGGGGGGGGGGAAGAACCATGAAAAATGTGAAACCCAAGAATCTCCCCCCCATAGGAAGACTATTGCAAGGGTTTGCTAAACCCAACCAATGAAAAACCTGAGAATCATGACTCATGTAAAATGTGAGAATCTCAATGTAAAATGCAAGAATCAATAAAATACTAAAACAAAACTGCCTGCAAGAACCAACTTTTAAAAAGCAACAAAAAACACTTGAAACTGATAGCATCTTACCTAAAGCAGCCTGGCAAGCTGATACCAAACCCTAGGAGACACAGAAACAAAGGAGAAAATTTGCATGCAAATGCTGGATCCCAATGTTCCTGATTAATCCTAAATATATCCAGGATTTTTGGAACCCATTTTTTCGTATCCTGAAAAATCACGTGTCTTCCGACACGATTATATCTGGAAAATACCGATAAGGCATTTCTCGGATGCATTTTCGGTTTGGTTATATCCAAGCACACATCCCTTCTTTCTACCACTAGATAAAGTAATAATAGTTAAACCTAATACAGAGGATGTGCAAAGTTCTTTTTTCCTCCTGCTTAAACTTTTGCCCTGGGCCCCAACTTGTCCCCTGACTGAGTCCAGACCAATTAAACGTTAATAATGATGCCACTAAGTCACTAGGCCACTGAGGATGTTTCGTAACTCTTATGCATCTATTAATTAAAATATTTATATCCTGTCTTTTCCTCATCAAACAGCCTAATATTACCTGGGAGCAAACCAAGTAAAATGACTAGCATCTGCCATGGGTAGGCAGAGGGTGAGAGATCCCAAAGGACACATTTATAATCAAAATGTTAAGAACAGATTTGGTATGAAAGGAAGTCAGAATTTACATGGTATTTACAGGTAATCCCCACCCTCAAATTTCTAAAAATAGCAAAATTCTTTCAAAAGCGATAGAACGTAAACTTCTCGCACTGACTGATTCTAGCTCTTAAAACTGGAATAGGACACAAGGCTTAGTTGTCTTACCAGCGTCCTTCTGTTCAAACTATTTAAAGTGGAGTTGGCCGTATGTTCCTTTCTTTAGATCACAGAAGATGGTAAAGAACAGGAACCCATTTCTTGCTTGCTGAATCAGAACCCCAAGAGTCCTAGGCAAAAGAACCAGCCCATCTATAAAACTTCCCAGGAAGGTTGAAACTTGATACGATTAGCTGAAAGTGTGACATAAACAGGGGAGGGGTGAAACGTTTCAAAGTGTAGAATTATAACTAGCTAATGAGTGAGTGAGTAAAGGACTGCCAGTCCCATAGAGTATGCAAATCAGTATTTGAAATTTAACATAAATGCGAGACAAAAATTACCTCACCTGTCCAGGTCAGGCCTATATACAGACATTTCTTGGCAGACCAGTTGCTGACTAGGGGCAAGGGGCAAAGGTCTGTAGGCACAATGGAATGGCACTGGTCATGTTAACCAATAAAATTGTAAAATTCAGTTAATGAGGGGTTTGTGCTAAAGTATATGCAGTTCTTTGGAGGAATTTCAGCAAACTGTTGCAATGCTTTAGTTTGGTAATGGACTCTGTTTATATGTGCTCATTTCAGTTTAAGAAACTTTTGACTGTGTCTTTCTGCATCTCCATTGTTGGTGTGCATGTTGTAGGAGGGAAATATACCCCTTCCATTTTTTATTAATCTGTCTAAATAATATATTACGAATGAGCAATGTGGAGTTCATTTCTATGCAGTCTTTAGAATAAAAATGTTTATTAACTGTGTGTTTAAATCACTGTTCTTTAAAAAGCAAGTGCTGAACACTTATCTCTTCTTACTTGCTGCATAGCGCTCAAATTCTTTCCCAGGCAAATCAGGTGGACCTCGCAACTTCAACGTGGGAAGCTGGGAAATATGGGGTGGAGACTCTTGGGTAACTGCTTTGCTTCCCAGTGTGCCAGCATGCATGCCCAGCTAAACAGTAGTGAGTGGTGGAACATGCAGAATCTCATGTTAACCAGTTTTCCCATATGGATACCGTATCTGTCAACTGTGCCCTCTTGGAAGACCTGATGCTGCCCATTGTTAGTCATTTCCTGATTTTGCTTGTAGATATTAATGGAAGGCAGAAAATAGAGGTAGCTAGAGATACATACTTTCTTCCATTACTTCCCCCTGTGGTTTTAACAATTACTGGAAGTGAATACATTTTCATATTCTGCTTTGCAGTAAGTTACGTAGGACATGACCCCTCCCACACAAATAGTGTCCACAAACCCATAGAGGTTAAGAGACTTCTGTTCTTCCCTCCTCACTCAATACAAACTCATGGGCACTCAGTAATAGGCCATTATGGGGAATAGCGCCCCCCCCCTAGTATTACAAAGAACAGCTTTTGCAAGTGTGATCATAATGGTTTATATGTTTTTAAAGCGTTGGCATAACATGGCAGAGTTTGTGTCTCGTGAGTTTTTAAAACACCATTTACATACCTATGTACAAGCATGGGATACCATTTTAAAAAAGATTATTTCATTTACAGTTCGCCTTTCTCACTGAGACTCAAGGCGTATTACAAAGTTTAGAAACTAATTCAGCCAGCCAGCATAACTTTTCCAGCAACCAGTGCAATAGGAATAAGGGTTACACAATTGGAAAGCAGTGGAATCAAAATACTGTCTAAAGCATGACGTACCACAATTCAGAAAATGGGTTACAAAGGTAGATGATAATGCAGTAAAAGCCGGGAGAGACATACAGTATTGCAATAGGCTTCAATCCTTTCCCCTTATAAAGACAGCTTCCTGAACGATTCCATCCCATTCCGTTGATTGGCATAGATAAGTCTGGACCAGTTCTTGAACAGCCTTCTGCATGTGAAGATTGTTGGAGAAGTTTTTCACCCCCTCCCTCTTGGGATGTCAGAAGCACATATGTTTTCAACAGAATTTTGTTATCTTAATTCAGGAATGTCAAAATTTCCGAAGCAGTCCTTATCATTAAGAACCATATGAGCCAACTAAATTAATTGTGAGAGAGAAGGAAGTAAAAGATGCCAGGATCCCAAGAGCCGTGCTATGTGACCAGAGAGGCTTTGGACTTTCCCAAACAGCAACCCACCTTCCTTTGCCACCTCAGAATGCCACAAGACAAACCTCATATAAAAGCAGCAGTGACAAGGCCTAAGACCTACTGTTCAAAGAAGGACAAAGGGCTGCCAACAGAGAGAGAACATAAGAAGAGCCCTGCTGGATCAGAGTAGTGGTCCATCTAATCCAGCATCTTGTCTCGGACAGTGGCCAGCCTGTTCCTCTGGAGGTCCAACAACAGGACATAGAGGCCAAGGCCTTGCCCTGATGTTGCCTCCTGGCTCTGGGATGCAGAGGTTTACTGCCTCTGAGTGTGGAGGTTCCCTTTAGCCACCATGGCTAGTACTTAGATGTATCCCTCATGAATCTGTCTAATCCACTTTTAAAGCTTTCTATGCATGTGGCCATCACTATATCTTCTGGCAACAAATTCCACATTTTAATCACTTGTTTTGTGAAGAAATATCTCCCTTTGTCCATCCTGAATCTACTGCCCATCAGCTTCATTGGATGCCCCTGAGTTCTAGTATTTTGGGAGAGGGAGAAAAAATTCTGTTCATTAACCCTTTCCATCCTGTGCAACCTCCTTTGGTGACACATGTGGGAGGGCTGAAATTTGAATTTGCCTTTAGAGGCATGAAAAGAAAATTTTGTGACAAGGTAAAATTACAAATGAAAAAAGCTGACACGCCATTTTGGTTCATATTACAAACACGTATTTGGGCAGCTAAAAAGGTAAGATAATGAAAATTAACGTGAATCAGTGCAGTAGGGGGGAAAAAATCCAATGCCTGCAAAGTTGAAGGGTCCTTTGTTTCGAAATGGAAGCCGTTGGTTTGTCTTTGTCTGCATGACATAATCGGTCTGTAGACAGTTGGGATTAGATCCCATGTTACAGGCAGTGCCAGAGACTTAATAGTGAAAATGCGGAAACATATGTGGAAGGTATTAATGCCAATCTGGCTTAATAATGCTGTCTTCCTAGTGAGTGTTAAATGGGATGTGTTGGGGTTCCTTTGTTGCTCGAAAAGACACTGGTTACATGAGTAGTCTTAAGGATTCACTTTGTACTGTTTCAGGAAATAAGTACCAAATAGACCAACATGTATAACAGTCTACTCAGGAAGATAAGCTAGAGAATGCGACAGGAATCCGTGAGTTCGCCAATTAAAGGTATAATAGGATCCTGAAGCTAGGAGTAGAACCTGGCAAAGTTCAGAGCCTCGCAGCGGGGCACGTGTTAAGCAGAGAGAGCACAGTATTTGGTAAAAATTATAAAGGGCTGTAAGAAGTTTCCTGACATACAAGTACATAATTCATTGAGGGAAAACTGTGGGAATTCCTCCGTGGAAGTTAAATTATAATTACTTCCTCTTAAATTGTAATGACTTCTTCTTGTGGTAACATGTTTAACTGGGCAGTCAATATCCGGCTCTTTTTTAGGCATCATGCATAACTACTTATGGGGGATGCCTGATCTGGCTTTGGAAGGAGGTGGTCACAGACCCCCTTGGCTCTTTATTTTTGCCCCGGGTTGGGAGTAACACGCCTTTGTCCTCCAGGCTTCTCACTGATACAAATGGCTGCTCTTAAACGATGATTCAAATTGGTAAACAGCTTGTTTAATATAATACCATAGAGGGATGGACTCTTGTAGGGCGCTTATGCTATATTAACAGTGCATTCCTAAGTGGCATTACACCCTTCCACGTCCATTGAAGTGTATGGACTTAGAAGGCTATAACTATGCTTAGGACTGCAGTGCGAATCTTTGTGTTTCTGCAGTAGGAAAATAACTCCATTTCACTGCTGCAGAATTAAAAGACAAGAATCCTTACCTGAACCTGTTTCTGCAGTAGACAAGGAAAAGATCCTGGCAGTTGGCCAGCTCTCTTGCAAAGCATGTCTTGATTTAGCGTAGCAGATTTTAGGATTGGACCATTGGTGGCTGCTTCAGCAATTACATGAACTAAAGGATGCTGACCTGTAAAAGCAAAAGAGCACCTCTCAGATTTTATTGTCCGAGGATGGTGCTCGTACTGGGAAAGAATATGCTGGTCTCCCTCAAAGTCTTAACTAGTGCAGAGGTCTGGGAGAATTTTTATGGAAGTAATCCCCACTTTAAAAAGCTTTAAACCCGAGCATGGGCACTTAAAATGTAGGCAACAAATTATTTCAGGCTTTATAGGAAGTTGAAGAACTTGACTCATGGCAACCCCATCGACGGGGCATTCTGGGCGAGAGATGAGCAGAGGTGGTTTACCACTGCAGAGCAACTCCAGGTCTCTTCGGTGGTCTGCTGCTCAAGTACTGATCATGGCTGACCATGGCTTAGCTCCCAAGCCCCAGTGAGCTCAGGCAAATCTGGGCTGTGCAGGCTGCTGTATAGAAAGCTAAAGCTATCTATTACAAGCTTCGTTTGTAAGTGTGTCCGTCCACCTTCCTGTCCTAATAAACTTCATTGGTCCTCGGTATGGCCAGTGTTCTTCAAAGTTCCAGGGTGGGGTTGCTCTTACCCTATCCGTCTCTTTCACATCTTAGACATTTTTTCGGTGCTATTTCTCATGGCATCTATAAAGAAAAGAACTTCAGCAAAGCTACTGGTGTATGTAGGCCATAGAGCCTCTATGATATTAGCAACCCTTAAACCATTTCCCTTCTTTTTCTCTCTCCCTATTTGCATGATTCCAACTAACTGACAAGCAACTGCTGTACATTCCATGGCACCATTTTGGAAGTCTGCCTAGCAACTGACTTTCCCTTCCTCAAACAAAGCAGCTCACCTGATTGGTGGGCTTGTGCCCATTCCATAGCATTCAGGAACAACATGTTCTGTACCATTGATGCCCAGAGGTGGCATAGAATTACACCCCCCCCAAATCATAATATAAACAATTGCTAATAAATGTGCTGACAGTACAGGGAGGAGGAAACAGAGAAACAAGAATCAATATTTCAGGCACAGAGCAGTGGCTTTTATGTTTGTTATGTGTGGCAGCAAATGGTTGAGAATGACAACAGTTTTGAGCATAGCTACCAAGTGGACGTACAGTTGAGTGACAGTGTAACTAATGTGAAGCAAGGAACTATGGCCTGTATCTTACCAGTCCACTTAATGAAGCCTGGCGCCTTCCTCCAACTTAAGTGGCTGGTCCTTTGGCGGAACAGCCACTTAAGCTGGAGGAAAGCCTTTTCACCTGGAGAAGGTCTTCAAACATTGTTGAGTTTAGTGGTGGGACACATGCCCCAGTTTCCAGAACTTTGGCCAGACCAGGCAGGGACTGGAGACGAGTTCTGCTCATAGTGCAAGGATCTGCAGTCTTCCGAAAGCAACGCTCCCATCCATGTTCCCTCTTTTTATTGGACTTTTCAAGTTAGTTAAAATTCCAAAAGAATGTACATTTGTTAGCAAGGCAAAACGTTCATTTCCACATCAGCAATGGTTTTGCAGACTTCTTTAGATGTTTGGGGTTCTCCAGCTGAAAAAAAAGTAGCCAAAAGGGCTGGAAGAAAGAAAGAAGGAAGAAACCGTTTCCCCCATAATCCATTCACCTCGTTCAGATGAGGTTAGGGGACCCAAGAGCTCAGTGGACTTTTCCCCACATGTCGTTAACAGTTGAAAGGTATGCTGGTCCTATTGCTATAATTTATTCTACTGTTCCACTTCTCATACATAACTCCATTTTGTTTGAAGACATTTATTAAATCTGACAACTGCATTTTAATATTGCCTTGAAATTTTGTTATGATTAATTCCACATGACGGTTCAAGTACTAATCTCTACCTAGTTCTGCCAGAATTAACCTGTTTCCTTTTCAATGCATCCATAGTAATTTTTGCTTTGACTTGCTTTGAAACAATTCTGCTCATTAATCAGCTAATTATAATTCCATCTAGGACTCATTTCATCATTACAAAGATTAACACAAGGAAAAAAAATTGTATACTTCAATTTCTAAAAAATGTGACAAACTTCAAGTTTCCCCCCCGGCCCAAAATTTAATTCAATATGCTGGTGGAATACTTTGTTTCATTTTTGTTTTGTTTTAATCATCAAGTATTTCTAGGGCTTTATTTGCAATAATAGAGCTAAATATAATTGAAATCTTTCTTGTATTTGCTTACAAGGTGGTACATGTTACAACTAGGAGTTTGGCTTAACTGGGCTCTTATTGAACACTTAACTGCTTCTAATTCTAAGGCTGTTTCTGGAATTTTAAACATTTTTTAACGAATTAAAGGTTGGGACTCCCATTATGCCTTATAATTCTTTGTGGTGACCCTGAAGACTTCCTTTTGCTGTTGTTGGAATGATGGCCAGATTCTGTACTGGAGAACTCAGGGAACTATTATGTCTTAAAGGCCATGCCACAGCAACAGATCCAGGTGCGTCACAAAGGCTGCATTTTTGGGAGCCACAACCATCACCAGATGGCTGATAGTACCTCTTTTTAAACCTGCTCATCATATTTCTTTCACAAAAACAGACACCAACTTAGGAGCATGCAGGAAAAAAAGTTATTGTGTAGAACAGCCCTCGGAAAAACTCCTTCATTCTCTCTGTCCCTAGGATGCCTTTGGGGGCTTCGTCCTCCCCTAGGGCTCTGGAATCATAAGGAAGCTCTTGTACTCTTCTTCTCCCCATGTCTTAGAGCAGGGTATAAATAGCTGAGTGTCGTTTTTGTCTCTAACGTGCTTCCAATGCAAGCACCTGCCTCTGAGACCACACCTTTATGGAAGTAAATATGGGTATATTACCCTTTCATTATTACTGCTTTAGACAGGGGAATGGCATATCGGAATATTATAATCATATGATAATAATCCATATATCTCAGCCTTTTGAGATGTCTTACATATCTTTAAACCCCCACCTGTATGGTGGCACCTCCTCTTCCATTTCACTTTATATCAGAGGCGTCAGACTCCAATGGGTCTCTCAAAATCACCAGTTTTTAAGGGCAGGGGAACAGCAGCAAGCCCAGTGGCCGGCTTCTCAAAATGTCCCTCTCCATCCCATCCCAGTATGGCATCATTCACCATCTTGTCTTACCAAACCTCTTCATGAGCATCACCACTCTCCCCAGTTTCCCAGCACTCCCCTTGGGCACAGGCACCCCATTCAGCTCTTTCTCTCCTCCATCTAAGCTCCCCGTCCCACGTGTCATAAGTGATCTCTCCCCACCACCCAGTCCTGCCTAGAGTTGCCAGCTCTAGTTCGGGAAGTTCCTAGAGATTTGGGGGCAGAGCCTGGGGAGGGAAGGAGCCTCAGCACATAAGAACATAAGAGACGCCAATGTTGGATCAGGCCAAAGGCCCATCCAGCCCAACACTCTGTATCACACAGTGGCCAGAAATATCAGTGCCATCAGGAGGTCCAGCAGTGGGGCCAGGACATTAGAAGCCCTCCCACTGTTGACCCCCCCAAGCACCAAGAAGACAGAGCATCACTTGCCCCAGAGCCCCTACCTATACCTTGTGGCTAATAGCCACTGATGGACCTCTGCTCCATATGCTTATCTAATTCCCTTTTGAAGCCGTCCATGCTTCTAGCTGCCACCACTTCCTGTGGCAGTGAATTCGAGTGTACTCGATATAATGCCATCGAGTACAAGCATCCATATTCTCCAGGGGAACCGATCTCTGTCATCCAGAGATCAGTTGTCGTTCCAGGAGATCTCTGGGCCCCACCTGGAGGCTGGCAACCCTTCGCCAGTCTCAATATTTCTGCTGTCCTATCCAAGTTTACCATTCCCGCCGCTCCATTTTGGGTTGCAAGGCCTTTAAAAAAAATTGCAAATCCCACAGTGCCTGACATCTGCCCCGTTAATTCAAATGAAATGGTGGGTGGCCGATGCAATAACATGATGTAGTAACCCCTCGTTAGGCCAGCCCCTTTACCCCTAGGCTGTTAATTTTTTTCTAGCCCCCTCCCACAGTGGTTCAGCAATGGGTGTAACTATGGACCCCAGTGAGGACATTTTGGATTCTGCTCCCCTTTTGTGTTTTCCCTCTTCTAAAAAGAAGAAAGTGGCTTGGTCCCTGACCCACCAGGCCAGAGCAAATGATTTAATGCTGGAAACTGTCCTTGTTTGGCCGGGCTAATTCAGTCTGCTCAATGCAGAATATTTGCATGTTTCAGCACGGACACCTATTTTCCCGAGGCTTTCTCCCCTCTCCTCCTCCTCCTCCCTTTTTCATCCGATGACTGAACATTTCTCTAAATCTCTATACCCGCTAGGGAGAAAGTGCCCCTGTTTGTGAATTTAATGTTAATTGCTGCTTCCTTTTTTTTCTATTAATTTTTTATGCAGTAATCAGAATTCTTCATTTTTTAAAAAAACACAATCAGAGCAAAGTGTTTCAAGTAAGCATTCATTAGTGACTTCTTTTTTTTTTTTTGGATCACCTTTTAAATCTTTTGTGCTTTTCCTTGGAACGAAAGTTTCATTGCCACATGGAAGGAACTGGCCTGTGCTTGCAGGTTAATTATTTGTTCCTGTGTTCAACGGCTCTGTATCAAACTGCTCTGACCTTCGGCTTCTTGTGCAGCTTCTTCCCCACCTGACCCATTCTTAGCCAGTTGTGTGTATCAAAGAGACTTGTATGGCACACGCGATACATTTAAGACAGGGAAAAAGCATAGTTTTCCTCAGATTATACCTACCTTTTCTTTTGAGGAGAGGACAAATCTGAGAGTTCGTTGCGCTTTGACCTCCTAAAATAACTTCCTCTGGGCCAAATTCTGCTCTGGCACACAGTAAACTGTCCTGACTTGACAGGACAAATTTGGTCCCATTTTTTTTTAGGAGAAAACATCCTAGAGCTTTTGCATCCATAAACTGTGCTACAGTTAAACCTATCAGTGGCTTTTACTTTGTGTACTGGGTTGGGTGGGTGAGGGGGGCTCTAGGAAGCAGCTTATGTCTCTACTTGTGTTTCAAAAACGGTCTCTTTCACTCCTCAGATTGTATCCAGTTTCAAGACCACAACCTCAAGAGCCATCTGCCAGCTGGTGAAAGAGTACATTGGCCACCGGGATGGGATCTGGGATGTCAGTGTCGCAAGAACTCAGCCGGTGGTGCTGGGGACTGCCTCTGCGGGTAATAGCCTTTTTGTCCTTTCCACTGCAGTGTGTTCTGCCTGTGTTGCGGGAACTCTAGGCTGGTTATGCATAGTCAGAAGACGTCTGCAGGTAGTCTCTGACTGTGCCTAGTTTTTATTATTCCTGTTGCAACGCTCCCTGTGCAAATTGAGAAATCATTCACTGCGCACTGGCCCTGCGGAGGACATCCTCTCGTATTGTGACTGGGGTCGTGCTGCCGGATTCTCTGGCAGGCCTCTGGACCCCTCCCTTCCATGGCTGAAGAACTTGGCCATTGCTGTACTGAAATCATATGTGATTTAATCCAAGTCGCAGCTGACTTATTGCGACCCCGTAGGGTTTTCAAGGTAATAGACATTCAGAGGTGGTTTCCCGTTGCCTGCCTCTCCGTGACGACCAGTGTTCCCTCTAAGCTGAGTTAGTGTGAGCTAGCTCACAGTTTTTTAGCCTCTAGCTCACACATTTTTGTCTTAGCTCAGAGCAAACTAATTTGTGCAGTAGCCAAATCGCTCGCTCACAACTTTAATGCTAGTAGCTCACAAAGTAGAATTTTTGCTCACAAGACTCCACCGCATATAGGGAACATTGGTGACGAGTCCCTGGTGTATTCCCTGATGGTCTCCCATCCAAATACTAACCTTAGCTTGTGGGATCTCATGAGATCAGACTAGTCCGGGCTATCCAGGTCAGGGGGCTCTCATCGTAGGCCTTGACTTTTGTTACATCAGAACCCAAGAGGTGGCATGCCTTCATGTCTTTTCACAAGCTTCCTTTATGGCTTTGATCTTCAGATTACGTGTCTCGTTTCTCTATTGTACGGCAGTCGTGCTCCCCACTTCCCCACCCAAAGTCTAGTCTTGTTAAAGAGGACTTAGTCCATTTTGCTTTAACTGTGGATCTGTCCCTCTGCAGCTAAGTAGAAATTGTCTGGCAACTAGCTCAGACTAACTTCATGCCCCTTGCTGTTTAAATTAGGACTCAAGTACTTAGCTAGTGCAGTTGGTTCGGTACTTAAGTATGCATGGTTAAATTAATGGTCTGGGTTAACTATTTACTCTTCTAGAATCAATGACTGTATTTTAGCTTTTGGTTTTCCTCTTAGCAATTAAGACACAATTTCAGGAAAACTTTTACCAGCAGTTAAGAGAAGAAGAAGAAGAGATTGGATTTATGCCACACCCTTCACTCAGAGTCTCAGATCGGCTTACAACTCCTTTCCGTTCCCCTCCCCTCAACAGGCACCCTGTGAGGTAGGTGGGGCTGAGAGAGCTCTTTTGAGAACTGCTCTTTCAAAAGCAACTCTGAGAGAACTATGGCTTGCCCAGGGTCATCCAGCAGCTGTGAGTGGAGGAGTGGGGAATCGAACCCGGTTCTCTCAGATTAGAGTCCGTGCACTCACACCGAACTGCCATCTAAGAGGCATAGATGGATTACATTAGCTGAGATGGATCATGGAACTCATATCCTGGGTTTCTCCTGTGTTCTTTTCCTGCTCTTTTCCTTTGTCTCTACAGTAAAGCTCACCTGTGGAACCAACCCATCCGCCTTCCTTCAGGTGTCTGCCCTGTATGTGTTTTATAGTGAAGGGGTACATGGAGACGAGAGGGAACTGAATGCTCCACTCACCTCGCCTTACCTCAGGCACTTTTCTCCCAGCCCAGCTTATCCCTGGTGTTGGGGCTGGGCTTTGGGGGAAGTGCTGCAGAGACCAACCATCGAGGGCAGGGCTTTGCCTCCATTGCGCCTGTGCTCCGTTTATAGTTTATACTTTGTAGACAAAAAAGGCAGACCTGTAAACAAGTGCAGCTGCCTTTTATGAAACATCCCTCCGATCCTTAATTTAAACCATTTCCATTGCGGAAAAGATGTTTTTCCAAGGGCATTTCTTGGATTTGGCCTTCTGTGAATCCCGCAAATACACTGGCAGCTGAAACAAAGGTCCCCTAATGTAGGAGGTCTTTGAAAGAAGGGTTTGTTTGCTTTTTTGCCCTTTGGACTAAAAGGAGTCTGAGATACGTTAGTGCCATCTACTGGCCATCCAAAAAACAGGGAGTCTCGTTTCGGAGAGCGCCGACACTTCCTTTTTGTGATGTGCTCCTAAGAAGCTATGGCAGTTAATGCATACTGCGCAAGGCGATTACTAATTTAAGGTAACCCATTGGTTCATATTGTCTTCCTGATATAAAACTGTGACAAGAAGGAAAAGTGGCTGAAAGGGTCATGTTTTGTTTGGTCATTTCTGAAGCTTTATAAATAAAACATGAAGGGGTAGAGCCAGTTTGGTGTAGAGGTTAAGTGCACAGACTCTAATCTGGGAGAACCGGATTTGATTCCCCGCTTCTCCACATGCAGCTGCTGGATGACCTTGGGTCAGTCACCATTCTCTCAGAGCTCTCTCAGCCCCACCTACCTCTCAGGGTGTCTGTTGTGGGGAGGGGAAGGGAAAGGAGTTTGTAAGCAGCTCTGAGACTCCTTTGGGTAGTGAAGGGTGGGGTGTAAATCCAATCTGTTCTCCTCTTCCTATTCTGCATCAACACTTCAGAATCCCCTGAGACTGGTTCCTGCATGTGTGGTCATTGCTAGGTGACTGTCGCGCAAAGTGGTGACTTTCTGTGAATGAGTGAGCAATCACAGGTCAGATAATTTTGATCGCCCAAAGTTTAGGGGAGGCTGACACTGTCATCTACAAGCTGTCAAGCACTGAGGAATCAAGAGGTGCGCATGCACGTGTGAATCAGTCCTTAAGCGCTGGGCCCCAAGACTCACCGAAACAGGCGTTGTGAGAGATTTTCTCTGATTTCTGCACTGGCAATTGTATGTGCCACTGCTGTCTCCTCTTGGTGGCAAGCACTGTGTCTGCAAAGCAGAAGTTGCTGCCTCTGTTCTGGACAGGGTTGATTTTTTTTTTTTAACCTCTTGGACTCTGGCTTGCAGTGCCTTTAGCTGAAACGTCTTTATTTCTTGAACTACTAACCATGTTCCTCTCTGGTTCAACCTCGCAGATCACACCGCTTTGCTGTGGAGCATAGAAACAGGGAAGTGCCTTGTCAAATACGTTGGGCATGCTGGGTCAGGTAAGCTGTGTAAAGAGGAAGAGTAATTTTACGCAAGAAGTCTTCCTGCAATGGGTTTATTGTTCTAATTATTGTGTATTTGTACGTTACCACAGTTAATTCCATCAAGTTCCATCCAACGGAACAAGTGAGTCTTACAGGTATGTAATTACTTTGTGCTATTTCTGTTAATTGCAAAACTATGGAACAAACTTCCTGTGTTTTGCCCCAAAGGAAGACAGTCCTGTACGTAAGGTGACTCCCCTCTCCCCTACAATATTAAATACAGTTTTTAAAAATTACCGCACATGCTTGTAGCTTGGATGCAAATGTAAGTTGATCCTATCTTTTTCTTAATGGCACATTAAGGTGGGGGGAAAAAACCCTAATCTTTCTTTTGGGTAAATACGGTACCCTTCCCTTGTCAGTTGTTTTGTGCGGATGTGTCAAATGAGTAGCTTTATCATTTTATTACCTTTGTCAGCTTTTCCTCCATACTGCTTTGTTTTGCCTCCCGTCTCACTCCATCAAATGCTTGGCATGAAACTTGTTCCTCTTTCTTTGTCTTGGCCATATTCTGCCTTTGGGGTAGAGCCAGTCTGGTGTAGGGGATAAGTGCGCAGTCTCTAATCTGGGAAAACCGGGTTTGATTCTCCACTCCTTCACATGCAGCTGCTGGTGTGACCTTGGGTCAGTTGCAAGTTCTTTCAGAGCTGTTCTCTCAGGAGCAGTTCTCAAGAGAGAGCTCTCTCAGCCCTACCTACCCCACATGGTGTCTCTTCTGGGGAGGAAAAGGGAAAGGAGATTGTAAGCCGCTCTGAGACTCCTTTGGATAGTGAAGGGCAGGGTATAAATCCAATCTCTTCTCTCTTCTTTTAATTCAGAGAAATTTGCCAAAAGTGACTGTTTATTATGTCTTAAGCAGAAAGTTTCCCCCTGATGAAAGATGAAAAAAGTGACACAGACTGCCACCGTGTGTGTGTGTGTGTGTGTCTGATGCCATTGCTTTACCTGTATTGACAATCATATTAAAGCTTGGGGTGTCATTCAAAAGTCAGTCTGCCTCTAGCCTGTGAGACATGGGTATTTGACTTGCTGAAAGTTAAGTGGTGTGTGTTTCCCTTCCCCAGTGCCTCTAAGAAGGGCTCAGGCTTGTGCCTTTAGGCATAGATGAAGCTCAGCAAGGGGTTAAGAAGGCATTTTTATGTTGAATGGTGCAGGAATAAAGACTGAAAGGGCTGTGAGAAAGGTTTGGAGGAGAGGGTCAGGACTGCTTGCAACAGGGCTCATAGGCAGCAGTTGGGGGAGTGTTGATAAATTTATTTCAAGACACGGTAACATTTTTGGATATGTATGTATTTTTTTGTGAATGTCTGGTAAAAATGAGTGCAGTCACTTGCTTAGATAGCCTAACTAAAATGAGATCCAGTTTCCCTTTAATTTATCCCTTAGATTATTGATGCACAATGTTGACAACTGAATGTTTAGCTTAATGCTTTAGATATCCCTTCATAAACTGAAAATATACATTTGTTCATGGAAGGACAGTGCTTGCATTTATTAAAAAATTGTAATTAAGCTGTCTGTTTTCATCCACTTATAATCCTAGTAAGCCAAATTGGTATAGTGGTTAAGAGCGCGGACTCTAATCTGGGAGAACTGGGTTTTTCCCCACTCCTCAACTTGCAGCTGCTGGATAACATTGGGCAAGCCATAGTTCTCTCAGAGCTGTTCTTGAAAGAGCAGTTTCCGTCAGAGCTCTCTCAGCCCCACCTACCTCACAGGGTGTCTGTTGTGGGGAGGGGAAGGGTAAGCTGCTCTGAGACCCCTTTGGGTAGTGAAGGGTGGGGTATAAATCCAATCTCCTCCTCCTCCTCCTCTTCTAGTAAAGCCCACAAACAATGAGCTATCGATTTAATTCTTAAACTGGCAAGTAATATTTTGTTCAAAACTTACTTAAAACATAGTTAAAGTTGTGAAAATAACAGGAACTGGATAAGGGTTTTTGGTTAAGACTGGTGGAGGTGAAACTGCACCTTCGTCCCTCTCTGACATCCTGTGTGCTCTCAGATGCCACTGGCCATCCACATAAGAGCATAACACTTTGATTTGTTTATGCAGTTGTTCGTTGGGTTTTACTGGGGAAATTGTCCTATGCCCTTTGGGTTGAATGTGCATGTATTGCATTTAGCTGGAGCATGAGCGGGACTCAGTTGCCACCTGGGCAACTGTTGAGTCGAAGGCCAGGTAGGCTACCTGGGTGGGTGTGAAGGGAAGGCGTATGCCCATTTTTGCTCCTCATGATGCACAGGAGAGCAGCTGGGGGCTCATACTGTCCACTTGGGCCCTTCTACCATATTTACTTGAAAGGAAGATGACCCAGCATGTATGACAACCGCCCTTCTCAAATGTCATGCATTTGGGAAAATGCAGTATCTTCCACACACGTGTATGGAATCTTGTCCTCCTTCTTCGTTCTGCAGCATCTGGAGACCAGACCGCTCATATCTGGAGGTACATGGTCCAGTTGCCCACCCCCCAGCCTACTGCAGACTGCAATGTAAGTGATGCTTGTGCTTCAGGTTACTAAACTTGCTGATTCTTTTTTTAAGCATAATCCCCTGGTTTATTTTTAAAAAATGGATGCGTTGAGCCTTTTGTGATTACGTGGTATTATTGCCAAGACCCTTTTGCATTACCCACTGTGTACTTCACAGTTTAAAACTCTCCGAAGGAATCATGCTTCCCTCCCAGTGCCCCTATCGCTGCTTCTCCTGCAGCTGTCTCACTTATGCATTAACACGGGATATATACCGTAGTGGGGACCAGTGTTCCCTCTAAGCTGAGTTAGTGTGAGCTAGCTCACAGTTTTTTAGCCTCCAGCTCACACATTTTTGTCTTAGCTCGGGAAGGATGGCTCCAGAGCAAGCTAATTTATGCAGTAGCCCAATCGCTCGCTCACAGCTTTAATGCCAGGAGCTCACAAAGTGGAATTTTCGCTCACAAGACTCCACAGCATAGTGGGAGCATTGGTGGGGACCTGTGTATTTGTGATACGTTAAGCGGCAACGCTGGTTGGACTTTAAGCCCTATTCAGCCTGGCAGGCTTAATGCCTTATTACGTATTCTCAAAATTGACAGCAAATGTCAGGGGAAGATGAAGTTGAGTTTTCTGATAAAGACGAAGCTGACGGAGATGGAGACGGTTCCAGCGATTGCCCTACCATCCGGGCTCCTCTAACCACCCTGAAAAGCCATCAAGGTGTAGTCATAGCAGCGGATTGGCTGGTTGGAGGGAAGCAAGCTGTGACCGCTTCGTGGGATAGGACAGCAAACCTCTATGATGTGGAGACATCAGAACTTGTGCACTCTCTGACAGGTATTTGTTGCTCTTGACGCTAGTTGCCACTTCCAAGCGCTGCTTGTTTGACAGCTTAGGAAATCCATATGTTTTTATTTGCTGGCGAGTCTAGGAGAGTAAACTGCAAATGATTGTGAATGTGAGCTTTCAGAATGCTGAGAACCGTCCTGCTGTTTCTGTGAGCCCAAGGTCTACAGGCTGTTTCTGCCAAGAAAAAAGGTAGTCCTTTCCACCCTTGCCATGCAAAGGGACTTCTGTTGTCCTTTAAGAACTATGGTATGCTACTTAGAAATGATCACTGGTTGTTTTGCTTATCCAGCATAATGTATCCATAAACTTGAGATCATTCTTGTCAAACATTAACTAATGTAGTTTTTGAGTCTCTGCAGATTTCTTGCACAGCAACTTTCTGCTCCAGGTATTAACCACAGAAGCACCATAGCCCAAACTAGCCCAAGCTCATAAGGTCTCAGAAGCTAAGCAGGGGACGGCCATGGTCGGCACTTGGGTGGGAGACCACTGGGGAAGTCTAGGGTTGCTTCACAGAGGCTGCGATCACACACACTAAATAATCCACTTTCAATCCACTTTCCAACAGGATTTTACTGTGTGAACTGGAAAATCCAGTTGGAAAATGCACTGAAAGTGAATTGAAAGTGGATTATTTAGTGACCTGACCTGGATAGCCCAGGGAAGCCCGATCTCGTCAGATCTTGGAAGCTAAGCAGGGTCGACTCTGGCAAGTACTTGGATGGGAGACCTCTTTGAAATACCAGAGGTGGGGGGCAGGCTTTATTCAGCCACCTCTCTGAATATCCTCCAGGCCCCCAACAGGGTTCAGTCACCAGAGGTCGCCATGACTTCCAGGTGCACACACACTCACACATGCACATATAAAAAAATACAAAAACAAACAAAAAAGAAAGTGGATTATTGAGTATGTGTGACTGCAGGTAGAGGCAGGCAGTGGCAAACCATTTCTGCTGCTCTAGTGTCTTGAAAAGCCCATGAAGTGGAATTTAATGGGGTCACCATAAGTTGGTTGTGACTTGATGACACTTAATTGTTATCACCATTATTATCATGCACTTCTCTGAGGAGTCAGGGCAGCTTATATAGTTTTCTCCCCTCCTCTGCTGTATCCTCAATGTCAATTCTGTGAGGTAGGCTTGGCTGAGGGGAAGCATCTAGCCCAAGGTCCCCCAGTAACTCCATGGCTGAATAATGGACGCTTTGCACTCTCTGTGACCATCTATGATACGCTGTCAAATGTTCCCATAAGTAGGCGCAAGAAATGCAAAATGAGTAGTTGGAACTTGGACCAGATTCTGCCTGATGAAGAGATCTGTGTACCCCCAGTAACTCCATGGCTGAATAATGGACACTTTGCACCCTCTGTGACCATCTACGATACGCTGTCAAATGTTCCCATAAATAGGTGCAAGAAATGCAAAATGAGTAGTTGGACCAGATTCTGCTTGATGAAGAGATCTGTGTATCTTGGTTTACAGATTGTGGTTCAGTGGTTTTTTATCTTCTGCATTTCTGCTAGGATCAACGGGGAAGCAGTTATAGGTATAAAAAATATTCAAGCTTGGGGTTGAGTGAGGTTGATGTTTGCTAGAGGATAGACAGAACTTTCTTCCCTGGTGGCTTGGTTCAAGGGGAATAAAGCAAGAAATGCAAAATGAGTAGTTGGACCAGATTCTGCTTGATGAAGAGATCTGTGTATCTTGGTTTACAGATTGTGGTTCAGTGGTTTTTTATCTTCTGCATTTCTGCTAGGATCAACGGGGAAGCAGTTATAGGTATAAAAAATATTCAAGCTTGGGGTTGAGTGAGGTTGATGTTTGCTAGAGGATAGACAGAACTTTCTTCCCTGGTGGCTTGGTTCAAGGGGAATAAAGCATTCCTTCTCAGATATGAGAAGTTTATCTTAGATTCCCGCTCCCTGTTGTGCATGGAAGGCCTCTTGTTAAACTATTCCTTGGCTGGCGTTACCAGTATGGAAAACCTTATGTACTTCTGCTGTGCTTGTCAATGACAGGTGACAAACTGGTAAATGTGAGTTAATCTGTGGGAAGTTAAAATCAGTGTAGATTACCAAAGGCTAGATGATTTCCATCTCCTTTCAGTCTATGATATTGCAGCCCTCAGGACAATGGCTTTGGCTCAAGGATGTCCAGTGTTAAGCCACTGGTTTGGAGCACCTTTGATGGATCTAGCAGCAGGGCTTTCAAAATACAAAGGGTTGCAGCTAGACAGAATTTTCTGCTTATAGAACAGGTTGGGTAATATCCACCCATTCCCTCTTCCTGTTGCAGACCCCTCTCATGCTATTCCTGAGGGTCCTCTGTTGACTAGGAGCAGTGATTTGGGGAGATGGGGGGGCAGGAATGTTCTATTCTGGTGACAGAAGTGCCTTGCATGAGTGGGACATTTAGTCTGGATCCGACCCAGAGAGCTGACTACAACTTCTCTGGCATTTTCCTAACTGTGGTCATTAAGATTTTGGGAATCCTAGTCTAGTACACTGGTCATTTCATGTCTTCTCATGTCGATTAGATTGACCTGCTCTGTGCTTATTATGTCTTTTCATATAGACTGTTACCAGTTACCCTGTGTAATCTGCTTTGAGTCTCATTGAGAAAGGCAGACTATAAATGCAGTAAAGAAATAAAATTTTCTGGTCACACCTCTTCAGCTGTAAAAGCAATCTAAGGTGCCAGAATTCCAGAGATGCCTGATTTGGGACTGTCCTTTTGGCAACTTGTTGGCTGGATGGCAGTTTCTTCTCCATTCAGAGTATCTGCCTACCTCACCGTCCCTGTGTATTTATTAAAGTCAGGTTGTCTGTTTTCATCTCAGTGCTCATTATAACTGTGTAGGGTAAATTGTGCTTGTGGGGTGGTTGAGGACAGGAAGGTAAAATAGTGAGTTCAATCTGTCCGTGAAGGTGTCCAGGAATGAGTAGTAAGGCACAAGAACACTTTTAGGGGCAAAATTCCAATTCATGTAGGGCAACCAAAACTGTGTGTTAGCCCTGCCTAGTTAGTATTAAAGCCTGAATTTTCATAGGCGGCCATTTTGATTGCCATCAGTCAATATGTAGATAACTGTCTCTGATGTTTTTCATGTCCATTGTTTGTGGAAATGAAATGTCTTGTATTCCTTGGTGCCTTATATGTTTTCATCTGTGGTTGTAGGACATGACCAAGAACTTACACATTGTTGCACACATCCCACCCAGCGTCTTGTGGTGACCTCATCACGCGACACAACGTTCCGTCTGTGGGATTTCAGAGACCCTTCTATCCATTCTGTGAATGTCTTTCAGGGCCATACAGAGTAAGTGACGGCTGTTTCCTAGGGTTTTTTCAAGGGGGAATTCTGTTGGGCTGCTTGTGCCAAAGGTTATCTGTCCTCTGGGTTTTGCCTGTTTTTGTTTTTTTTTTAATTATGAGATTCTTTCAGATGCCCCTTTCCTCCTTCCTGGTTACAAACTTTGTACGGCTGCCAAGAAGTAAGAGACAGCACTCATTATAAGAGTAGGATTCTGAAAGGATATATGTGTGTGTGTGTGTGTGTGTGTGTGTGCGTGTGTGTGTGTTAAATGACAGTTCTTATTACAGTACTGTGCTGAACTATGTTTGGTTTTTCCAGTAGCAGCTTCCAAAACCATCTGTCAGGGCACTGGAGCAATCCTGTCCTCATGGGACTTGTGCAGCATCATGAATGGTGAACTTAGTGTAGTTGTGAAGATTTAACTGAGGCCCCATTTCTCCTCTGCCCCCATTTTAGCAGGACTTCTGATTGAGGTAGTTGGGGCAGAGGTGCTTGGGTCACACTCTGCTACATTTAATTTATTTGAAAAAGTCTCCATAGCATATAGGCTTTTAGATGAAGTTGTATAACATGAATTGAAATACACGAGGAAAAGGGACATTCAGCACTCCAGGGAATGGTAAATATTGAACACATCGTTTAAAATATTGAATTAAAATTAAAACAAGCCAGAGTGGGAGTTGCACTCTGCTTCTGAGAGAGGGGTGCTACTTAAAAAAGAAAAAAGCCATGGTGATAGAAACAGTTTAAGTAAGTTGGACTACATGCTAGGAAAATAACCAAGCAGCTTTAAGCATATTAAATATTGTTGTTGGCATTCATAGTCATCCTTTCCAGGTCAAAGAATTGGTCGACTCTTTCCAATGATAATTTTTTGCTGAGAGCACTTTAATTGGATCACCGCTATCTTGTAATTTACCTATGAAATGGAATTTTAAACTTTTTATTGTATTATGTTTTAATCTTTTAAACTGTTACACTGGTATGTTGTAAGCTGCCCAGAACAGGGTAAAAATCGAATTAAATAAATGAGTAAATAACTGGATGTTGGGATTTTAAAAAGCACACTCCACTGAGGCCCCGTGGGTATTTTTTACAGTAATAGCGATCAAGGTCAAAAGGCAGTCAAGTCATCTCACTTGTGGCAGGTCTGTGAGCAGGAAGACTCATGGTAAAGACAGAAGAACTGTGAAGCTATGCAGTGTCTTTCACTGACCAGGCAAGAGGTTCTTAGGCTTTATGCCTCTAAAAAAACTAGAAGTTCAGCTCATTGGCTGTTAGAAGCCCAAGTGATCTGCACTAGATGTAGTGCTATAGTTCACTGAGTAAAGGTTATAACTCTACTTTTCATTTAGAAAGCTCAGAGTACCTTACATTTGGCTCCTGGTGTTTTCATATATGCATACCAGAAGGGTGGATTTGATTTAAATCACTAGTCAATAAGACTAGATTTAAATCATTGTTTTCTATATAAAGACTCATTCTTGCTGGTATAATCTTACTATTTACAACAAGATGAAGGTTTCATTTTTAGAGTAATGACTTTTCAGATTAGTTTTACAGTTATATCAAGAAATTTCTCGTTTGGTTTATACACACACACACATATTCCCCCCTCCAAAGTTTTCCCTTCCATTTTTACCGCTTGCCCCTCCCTCCTCAGACTTGGCTCCTTGTACAGATCTATTCCACTCCAAACAATCTTCTATTAATTGAACTTCTTGAAAATTAGCACTTAAGAGGTATGGGGTTGGTTCTGTTTGCATAGATTTGCAGAGGAACAATGGGATTGTCTTTTTCTCATCTCTGTATGTTTATTTTATAAAAATTTTGCTGTGAAGAAGAGGCATGTTATCTCTGCAGATACAAATTTACAGTTTCAAGAACTGCAAAACCAAAAAATTGCCCCAAATAATCTTACAGAAACCTCTGGGAGAACGTGACATTGTGAATGGATTAATGGAATTCACTTACCAAAAAATTTAAACATTGCATGAATATACAGCCTCATGCTACATAATTAAGAACTAATCCATATTTTATGATGAATAACCTTTGGACTATAATTATCTTAAATAGAAAACTATTTTTAGATAGATTTTTCTTCAAAAAGCATTCTATTAAAAATCCAATTTAAATTAAAAACCCCAGATTTAAATTTTTAAAATCCGATATTTATTTTTACAAAAATCATTGAGTTTTATCTACCCTACATACCAGTCATCTCCAGCTCTCCTTAGTTTCAGGAATACTACAGCTTCAGGTGCCCCTGTACCATTTGCTGGACCTGGAGTTTCCTGACTGTTGCTGACTGAAAGCAAAAGGAGGTCACCATTTCACAAACATGGCATGTCAAAAATACAGGAGTTGGGCCTTTGCAGGAGGTTGTATGGATGGTCCCTTGCCTAGAAACTCGTTACAATTGTTTATGGAGAACCCACATTCCCCTGTGGCCTACAATATTATTGTAGTGTTTTAGATATCCATCTTGACCCACCTGTGTTTGGCTGTCCTAACTTTGGACCCTAGAGTTGTGAGGGAACTCAAGGTTGTCTGTCTGTCTTTCTCTGTCTCTCTCTGTGTGTGTTGGTATAATTGTGGTGGTGTAATTGACTGTGTGTTGTCCTGTTTCTTGTGTACAGTGAACTTGCAGGGGAATATTTCCAGTTGCTAAGTGATGTTTGAAAAGCAACCACATCTTTTAATTGTTGGACCTGTGCATTCTTGTTTGGCAGAGAAACTGCTTTGATTGTGCTCATGAACCACATTCAGTGAGAGAGAGGTGGCAGGTGGCTGTCCCTGCTTGTTCCTCTGGATCTCTCAGTGGCTCTTGATCAATGCTCCCTCTAAGCTGTGGAGTCTTGTGAGCAAAAATTCTACTTTGTGAGCTCCTGGCATTAAAGTTGTGAGCAAGTGATTGGGCTGCTGCATAAATGAGTTTGCTCTGGAGCCCTCCTGCCTGAGCTAAGACAAAAATGTGTGAGCCGGAGGCTAAAGAACTGTGAGCTAGCTCACACTAACTCAGCTTAGACGGAACACTGCTCTTGATACCACCAACCATGTTATCCTCTGGGACTGGCAGGAAGGACTGAGGTGGCAGATTGCTCTGTTTTCCAGTGCTTCTGCTTTTTGAAGTTTCAGAAGATGGTGCTGGGGATGTCTTCTTTTCTACCCAACAGGTTTCTGTGTGGCTGTGTGACTTTTAAAATGATCTGTAAGAAATCACTGGATTGCCAGGAGATGTTGGGGTGTGTTGCCATCAGCCGTATGCTGATGATATTCAATTATGTGGGCTGAAGAATCTGAAGTAGAGTATTTCTTGTTGGGGGATGGGGTGTTGCAAGGTTCAGGCTTCTCTTTTGCGAAGCCCCTTAGTGAGATCATCCATAGCTTTGGAGCTGGGTGTCATCAATATGCTGAATATACTCAGCTGTGCATTTGGTTAAATAAGCCTCCAGTTGCTGCTGTCTCTGCCCTTGGCTGGTGCCTAAATGCTTTGGCTGGGTGGCTCATACTGAATCCTGAGAAGGCAGAGAGGATGCTGGTGGGTCGGCGGCTGTATTATAGGGAATGTTGTGTTGCGCTTTGGATGAAACACAGGCCTTTTTGACATACTGTGAAGACCCTCTCTCTGTTTTGTTGGACCCTCTTTTATTGCTGAAATAGCAGGTGAGTACAGGGGCGAAAAAATGCTTTCCCCCCCCCTCAGGTGCCTGTTTCCCAGAAACATTCTCCTTTTCATGATGCAGCAGATCTGGCCATGCTGTAGTAACCCTGAGGCTTGATTGTTGTAACATGCTCTTTGTGGGGCTGCCCTTGAAGACAACACGGAAACTTGGTGCAGAATGAGGCAGCTGGATGGCTTTCTGGGGCCGGCTGCTAAGGGCACATTCCTCTCCTTTTAAGGCTGCCTGCCTGTTTGTTTCTGGGGTTCAGTTCAAAGTTCTGTTGCTTCCCCATAAAACCCTTCTCAGCCTGGGATACCCACCTACTCGAAGGGCCACCTCTTCCTTTACGAACCCCTGCAGCAATTCCAGTCTACACAGTAGAGTTCCTCTTCTCAATTCCTGCCCTCCCTAGGGTAGGCTGTGTTGCAACCCATGCTTGGGTGTTCTCAGTAACTGCCCCCTTTCTCTGCAACAGTCTTCTGGAAGAGGTGAGGAAAACAGCCACACGGTTAACTTTCCAGAGGAGCTGCAAGACAGAAGTAGTTAGGTAGGCATTTGGGGCTTCATAATTAGCACTCCATGAACTAATTTGATTGTTTCTGCTCAAGGGAGATAGTATCTGTTTATTTAGGCATTGTCAGTAGTTTTGTTTGGTTTATTGCTGGCTCTTTGGGTTTGCATTTGCATTTTATGTGGATTGGGTTTAGTCGGTTGGTAATTAGTAACTTAGGTGTGTAAAGTGCCATCAAGTTGCAGCCAACTTATGGTGACCCCAGCAAGGGGCTTCCATGGTCAGTGATTAAGCCGAGGTGGTTTGTCCTTGCCTGCCGCTGCAGAATCTTCCTTGGCGATCTCTCTTCCAAGTACCGACCCTACTAAGCTTCCAAGATCTAACGAGATCCGTCTATACTATGCAGCCTTCCTTCCTATTAGTAATGTACCTGGTGCGTATATTTTATTGTGTTACCAACCTTGGGTCCCAACTTTGTTGGGAGAAAGGCAGGCTTGGAAATATTTTGAATCAATCATTAAAATTAATATCTCTTCCTGAAATCCCTGCGAGTTAGCTTTGTTGCCCGGAAACAGTAATGGGCTGAGTGAGGGCCACTAAACTGTAGCTCAGTCTAAGTAAGGTTGGGGGGTGTGTGTGTCATGGTCAGAATTGGAGCTTAAGCCAAGGGGATGGGGGGGAGGGGTGGCCTTTTACCTGATAGGTCATTCTCCCCAGAATGAGGAGGTCTGCATGTAATACAGTCAGTTCACAACTGGTGGTGGTGATTCTGTTCTTGCTGTTGTTGATTTCTCTACGTTTTTCTGATTTTTGTTTGTTTGTTTTTGCTTACCCATCTCTATTTTGTTCTGCTTGTTTGCCTGCATTTAGTTTTGTATAAAAATAGCCACATTGGTCTGTAGCAAAAAAAAATATCTGGACCATAGGACTGATATACATGCATATATCCCTTGAGCTGACATTAGTTGATGACTCAAAGCTGTAGGTACAAATGAAATCCATGAAAAGAATTTCTGGAAGGATCTGAGTTGTAAGGTGAAGGGATGTCTTAGGTTCAAATACATGCAGGGCCTACCAGGTTGAATGTAGGGCCAAGTAATGGTGGAACAGTTAAGTAATAGGTTTGGTGAGTCACTACCTCTGGGGAAGTGGGTGGTTTGCGTAATTGGGAGGTAGTTCCAGTGGTAGGTCATCTTTGTGAGCTATAAACTGGACATCTACAGCTGAAATCTAAAAGCAAAGTTCTGTTGGCATAGATATCTCCAGCAGATGGCACTTTAATTCTGTCTTAAACCTGAAAATGTTGACTCTAATATCAGACGTACTTGGTTTTGAGACAGAATTCCGAGCATAGCCAGCCAGACTTAAACATAACAGCACAGGGTTTTGTTTTAAAGCACCACACTGCTTTATAGGTATGTTTTAGGTAGGAATTTTCAGGTGCCTTTGTTTAAAAATAAGTCATTTATAAACTTGAGAATGGAAGGATATAAAATGTTTGCTTCTGTGACAAAGGAAATGCTGGAGTAATAAGGTGATGGTTGTGGACTTCTGTGTGCAAACAATAAGTGTGACGCTTGTGAATTAAAGACTGAGTTGTGCCTTGAGGAACGTGCAGTGCCTGGTTGTGCGAGAGGGAAAGGTGGTCTGGTGGAGGTGGGGATTGAAGAAGCTGATAAACTCAGTTGTGTTCGTGCTTGTAGCTAAGTTGCAGTTGCATTGCACGTTAGGGACCTGTGCGAACTGCAAGAAGAGTTCTTGGAAGAAGGGATTTAAAGATTAAGGGCATTTAAGGCACATTACGGAAGACAGGAGGGCCTGGTGTGATGCGGTCCATGGGGTCGCGAAGAGTCAGGCTCGACTGTGCGACTGAACAACAACAAGCTGTAGAAAGAGAATTTCCTATGGCAGGGGCATCCCGTTTTAGATCAGAAATTTGGCCGGAAAGCTTATTTCCTGTGGCAGGATAGAGAGATAAACACCCCCAAATTTGGAACTTGGGTGTTCAGAATTGGAATCCTTCCCTGTCTGAACACATTGGGTGCTCCCTCCCCAGTCACTGCTTTGAATCTGCGGGATAGAGACCCTTCCCCCCAGTAGTACCGCTCTTGTACTTTGGGAAGAGAGCATTTTCCCATGAAATAGTTGTGATGTTTTGTGTTCATCTCCTGGACATTTGCTGCTTTCTGTATCTTACAGTGTTGTAAGTGAAGTCCTAACAAGACTATATTTATTTATTTATTTATTTAATTTCTACCCCACCCTCCCCGCAAACGAGCTCAGGGTAGCTCACAAAAAGGGCACCACGTGCCAATATAAAACAGTAAAACACCTAAAGCATATAAAAACAACCATTATCAAAATAAAGTGCTCAGTGGTGTTATTAAGCATTCAGTCAGAGCAAGATGGAAGCCTGTAGATGAAGCTCCGAGCCCGATTCGGCAGTGCGGTCAGTCGAAGCACTGTGGCTCGAACTTGTAATGGGCCATCTCAATAACCCATGTTCCCATGAGGTTGGTGGTGGTGGTGGTGGCAGCAGCTCCTAATTGAAAGCCTGGTGGAAGAGCTCCATCTTGCAGGCCCTGCGGAACTGTGAGAGGTCCCGCAGGGCCCTGATCTCCTCCGGGAGCTCATTCTACCAGGTAGGAGCCGCCACTGAGAAAGCCCTGGTTCAGGTTGCCACAAGCCTGGCCTCCTTAGGGCCTGGGTTCACTAATCGATGTTGGGCCCCGGACCGTAGTGCTCTCTGGGGTATGTATGGGGAAAGGCGGTCACTCAGGTACATTGGACCCTGGCCATATAGGACTTTAAAGGTAAGTACCAGCACCTTGAAGCGGATTAGGAAAGCTATTGGCAGCCAGTGCACAAGCTGGATGTGCTCCCATCTAGGGAGACCCATCAACAGCCTGGCCACAGCATTCTGCACTAACTGCAGCTTCTGAATCTGTGACAAAGGCAGCCCCATGTAGAGAGCATTACAGTAGTCTAATCTCGAGGTGACCATCACATGGATCACTGTAGCCAGGTCGCCGCGATCAAGAAAGGGGACCAACTGCCGGATCAGCCAAAGATGGTAAAAGGCCGAGCCGGCAGTGGCTGCCACCTGGGCCTCCATAGATAGGGAGGAATCCAGGAGCACTCCCAGACTCCTAACCTCCGGCGTGGGCACCAAAGGTGCCCCATCAAAGGTCGGGAGAACATCTCCAGGAATTTCCCACCTGGAGTTGGCAACCCTATCTCCTTCCCAGCCAATCATCAACCTACCTTTATTTCCCCCTCACTCTTCAGCTTTCCACCCCCCCAACACACCTGCAGCCTCTCCCATGCTCTGAAGCCCTGACTGCTACGTCATATTGGCTGTCATACGGGGGCCACCTCAGCAGCATATAAGGATACAGAGCCCACTATTTTCTCCAGGGGAACTGATCTCTGCCATCTGGAAAGCAGTTGTAATTCTGAATGATCTCCAGCCCTCACCTGGAGATTGGACACATTTTACCTCAGAACAGCAAACTGTTTAGAATGTTAGAGGCAAAAGCCAATCAAGTCACATATGCAAATGACCTCTGTGTTCCGAGGCAAAGGCCAATGAGGCTGCATATGCAAATAACTGTGTTCTGACTGGCTATGGGGAGGGGGAGGAACAGCAAACTGTTTAGAATGTTGGAGGCGAGACTCAAGCAATGCTGGCAGTGGATAGGGACAGATTCTGAGTGACACATCAGGGCGCCAACCAATTCCGGAGCGTGTGGAATATTCCAGAGAAGTACCACCACCATTCGGCTTTTATATATATAAGGGAGATGCTACAGTTTAGATTGTAAGCTTTTTGAGGTGGGTATCAGTCTTCTTGAACTCTGTGAAGCACCAGACACACGGGGCTGTTTAATTAATTCTGAAGCAGGAGACTCTGAAATGGTTGCTAGGCAATGGCCCCCACGTGTTTTCCCGGTCTCCTTTTACCTGCATGAAGTGATGCTGCTGGCTCCAAATACGTCTAAACAAAGATTCTAGTCCTGTGTATTTGTTGCCATTTCCTAGTTCTTTGATAGGACCCTCTTCAGTCACAGTTACCGTCTCTTCCTGAAGACGATATGCTAAGGAGAAAAAAAAGATTAATTCTAATGCATCTCTAATGGCTCTCTCGAATACCATGCCCGGCGAGTGAAATGGGCACCACGGGGTTAATTTTTTGACGCCATTCCAGGCCGCACACCGCATCAGCATTTCATGGTCCAGCATTTTCTGCATCATATTTTTTTTTTCCCTGTGAGTGTGAAATTTCAGCAGATTGTTATGCAAAACAGTTTTGTGTCTCTGTGTGACTGGGGAGACAGCTGTTAGTCCTAATGAGGAGTGCTAGCATTACAGTATTTCCGTTGATTGAGACCCACGGAGGGAGCAGAATGTTCCAGATCAGGCAGTGGTGTGTGGTGAGAAAGTGCCACTCTGTCAGCTGGAAGTACATGCTCCGCTGCTCCCTACGACAAGATAAATGAGTTTTGCTGGGGCTTGGCAGAGTCTGAAGTTTTTTCCAGAGAACGGTAGTAGCACACCAAACTCCCTGTGGGGAGACCCACCGTTTAAGGGTGTCACAAGTCTACTCTTTCTTTGCCAACTTTTTTTTGTTAATGCCCACAGATACCTGTCATCCGCACTGAGTTATTAAAAGCCTAATGCCTTTTAGCGTTCCATTAACACCGAGTCGAATGTTCTTTTGTTGACATTTTTCATTAATTTAGCCGAGGGGATGTTAACCACCGTTTTAACTTGGCTACAACTGCTGGAAGGCCCAGCACTGAGAGGAGTGTGGCGGGGGGGGGGGGGGGGGGGGGGTGAGATGTTAATTTGCCTTCCCTTCCCCGGTTCCTTATTTAAACTTTTCAGAATCAGCACAGGGTGAGCATGGGCGGGGTGTGTTTTGTCATTAAGCCTCCAAACAAGATGCCAGCGTATCAGCCAAATGCTCCGCTTAGCCCCCCTGCTTTCCATTAACTTTGAGTTCAAGCCTCAGTTTAGTTTGTAAGCAAAAAAAACCTTGACTTTGTTCTTGTTCCTGTATTGTTGTTCTAATCTCAGAGGCAGCTACAAATTGAAAATTGCAGCGCAATGCAAAGGAATTTTCCCCTCCTAGTGCAGGGCAAAGATACACTCCTGACCGCAGTGCCTTGAGCTGCCATTCGTGGTGGATTTAGATTCACAGGCTTTTTTTGAGTTTAGAAAGAAGTTGTAAACAGCCACACGACAAGACCTTGGCCTCAAAAATCTACTTCTTTCCATCTTCATTTTTTAATTTGTTGTAACACCTAGCCCTGATGAGAAGAGTTCTGATTAAGCTTAGATTTTTGCACAGTGTTATCTGCCATTTTGGTTGGCCCCATTAAAAGGTATTACATGGATTTTGTTTTTTCTTCTCTTTTTAAAATTAACCTTGTCATTAGAGCATTAGGGAACCATCCATGAGGAACTTTCTTGCCAATTTGAATAAATGTGTGTGGTGGTATGTAGGAGCGCACACATAAAACAGTGAAGAGTCTGGCACCTGAAAGATGAGTACATTTGTTGTGGCATGAGCAATATCCCATATACTCCATCAGATCAAAGAACTGAATACTGCAGTAATGGTCCACTAGTAGTGTGGATCCCCGCACAAACCCAAATTGGTTTACATCATCTTCCATTCTTCTGCAAAACCATTCAAACACCCTGCATTAGCCAAACAGCTCAAATAAACAGGCTTCAGTTGCTGGCCCATAGCAGTAGGCGGAGTACTGACCATTTACACTATGCTAATAGGGGCTGTGGTGGCCCAGTGGTTAAGACACTGAACTGCAGACCGGAAGGTCGGTAGTTCAACAGTTTGAGACCCGAGTGCCGCATGACGGAGTGAGCTCCTGTCTCTGGCTCCAGCTCCTGCCAACCTAGCAGTTTGAAAGCAATAAATTGGAAGTAGATTAATAGGTACTGCTTCGGTGGGAAGGTAACAGCATTCCGTGCGCCTCAGCGTCTAGTCATACCAGCCACATGACCACGGAAACGTCTTCGGACAGCGCTGGCTCTTCGGCTTGGAAATGGAGATGAGCGCCACACCCCTAGAGTCAGATTCAACTGGCTTTCGAGCAAGGGGAACCTTTATCTTTTACCTTACGTAGGAGATAACTTCTGTTTCTAGTAGCTTGGCTAATCTAGCTTCCAGTTCAAGCCAGAGGAAGTGTCAGATCTGACAGTAAATTGGAGTTAGTCCTTAAGATGTCACCATCCTCCTTGTTTTTGCCGCAGCAAACTTAAGACAGCTGCTCTTCCCTGGTTTTTAAAGATGATGCTCCAGAGAGCTTACAAGGGCGAGGAAAAGAATGTAACCATCCTGCCTCAGGGCAGCTCTTAGAGCAAATTTTTTGGTGCTTTGAGGGGAACGTCTTTGACTTACCATTCTGTCGTGAGCCACTCCCTCAGCAGTCTGATTTTTAATCACTATTTTCATCAGACCACAGGAAAAGATCACCAATGTCCCTCTTAAAGGACACAATCCCAGGAGTTCTTGTCCCCTTTAAAAATAACCACCCTCCCTCAATAAACATGCCTATTCAGAGGCAGACCGATTCCCTACAACATTTGGAATGTTAAATTTAAAACATAACAATGTAGAAATACCCTTTGATTAAGACAGGGTTCTAATGTGTTCTTCATACGAGAGGGTAATAAGTAATGCTGTTTCCTTTTGTTTAGTGGTAGGGTTCAGCACATCACTGTTAACAATCTAAGTATCAAATTTTGGGTCCTCTGGGAATGGCCTTAGTTTCTTATTCTCCTTGAGGGGGAAGGAAAAGGGCATATAGGAATGCAACTCTGAGATAGAAGGTTGAGGAATCGTTCAAGTATGTTGAATAAGGGAACTGTAAAATTTGGAAGAGTCTTCACTACAGGACATGTGGCTGTGGTCTGCGTTTGTCACTTCTGCCATCTGGTCTTTTGTCCAACTTGCATCTAATATATGTCTGTTTTCTTTTCCCCCTCTGTTAAGATGTGTTGGGTTGTCCTTCAGGAAGCCCCATTGCTCTGACTGCTTGATACAAAAATATGAAAAGGTTCAGCATTCGGGTGAAAGTCTGAGTCTGTTTGTGATTCCTGAGTACACAGTTCTGGTGTCACACACAGCCATGTTTTCATTATGCTGTGGTTCGTATGATTCTGTCTGAACTTGGGTTACTTCATGAATGGTGTCTGAACTGAGTCAGTATGGTGCAGCATGTTGAAGCACATCGCCCAACCTTTGAGATGGCCACAAAGCGATATGTGGGTAGAGCTTCTGGTTTGCATGGAGATGACTGCGATTCCATGTTGATGTTAATTCCTGGGTGTTTTCAGTACCAATGTTGCAGGATGTGCTTCATGACTGTTTAAGAAATAACTAGAATGAAAAGGGGCAAATGAGTGTCCGTTGAGCTTGGTTTCACCTGTGATTTGAGTAGACCTGTGGTGCCACATTCAATAAAATCATGACTAAATAGTTAACTCTAGTGGGTGAGGTTAGCTTATTAAGAATGTTAATAACAAAGTTATTCTTTTCCCAATAACCTACTGCCTGGCCCTTTTAAGTGGAGATGTCAGGGATTGAACCTGGGGTGTTCTGCGTGCCAAGTAGAGGCTCTCCCACTGAGCCACAGCCCACCCTCTTTGTGCTATAATGCAGCTCAAGAACAAAAAGCAAATGGGACACCCAGTCCCTTAGCAGGAAGTCGTGCTGCCGTCTGCATCTATTGACTTGGTGAGCTTAGGGGTCTGGTGCAGGGTTTGGATGCAGAGTGTGGGAATGAGCATAGATGTTAGAAATGCTAGAGTAACATTGGTATCCGGTTTGATTGGGGAAGTCCTGGCAGCCAAAAGAGAGAGAGAGAGATAATATGGTGGGCGGGGCCACTGTTGACTGGAGGTGCTCATTGTAAACTTGGAGCTCGACGGCACTGCCAGGCACTGCCAAGACTATGCCTGTGTGCCAGCATGAGGAGTTTCAAGAGCTAATGCTACACCTTTGTCTATTAAGCGAACGTTTAGAGGCAAAGAATTCAGTCAAAGAGTCAACTCCTTATTTATGTGCTTCATTTATATGCTGCCTGTCTCTCCAATGGGGAGACCTCTTCTCCATTTTATCCTCACAAAAACACTGTGGGGAAGGTGAGGTGGAGAATGTGTGACTGGCCCAAGGTCCCCCAGCAACCTTCCATGGCTCAGTGGGGGATTTGAACCTGGGTCTCTTAGATCCTAGTCCCGACCCTCTAACCACTGCATTGCACCGGCTATATCTTTTTATCTTTTTTTATCTGTTCAAAACATGCAATACATGCTGTACCTTTGGGATATAGGTCAGGATGCAAATTGCAATACATCAAAAAGCGTTCAGGTTTTTGAGCAGAAGTTGAAAAGTAGAGAGCTTTTGAACAGTTGCTTTTAAATCTTAACTAGATGAATAATTTTAATGCATGATGAGAGAATCAAATCTATTGTCATGTGTTGTGGAACGGCAAAATGCTTCATTGGCATGAATATTTCAGTACGCAATGCTCTGCCACGCAGATATCCTGGGAGGCTCGACACTCATGCAGCTGTGGTTGTGTGTCGAGTTTTAGAGATCTTCCATGGGTTCAGTGATTGTTCTTAAGCATTTGTGCCTCACACAGCTGTGTGGCCACATAGGCATGCATAATTTGGTGTTGGGAGCCTGAGGATCAGAAGGCTGGAGTGAAGACCTTTGGTTCGTGCCACATAATTACCCTGGGCAGCTCAGTGGCACTCTGATACGGCATTAAAAATCCTGGTGCCACAGATACAATGGTGTTTGGATCTAATTAAAGTTTAATTTGATGTCAATTTAAATTAAGAGGGGCTTGCACATGCTAGTCCGTTGTGACTTGGATAATACTAATCTCAATCAGTGGGCTGAGCAGGACATGAAATCAAATTCTCACAGTACAATAGAAGTGACAGGAGCAACTTGACACCTTAAATTAAAATTACTAAATTCCAAGCAATTGATGTATGTGACCCCCAAGCTATGCAGGCTAGGTCATTAAATGCGATCCATAGCAATTGAGCTGAGAGGCACACTGTAATGAACCGGGAGCAGGAAGGAAATGGTTTGTTAACAAGCATGAGCTAAAGGCTTTGCAGGCTAGAACACGAGGAAAGGCTTAAAACGTCTGCCTTTGTCTCTTCAGATTTAACAGTTAACATGTCCTTGGGTCACCAGGGTTAAACATTTTCATCCTCCTTGACTCGGCGATTATGATTCCAATATGGAAAAGGTGGTAAAATGGCCTTTTGGAATATTCCGCTGTGTAACATACAAGATTGACATCATCTGCTCTTTCCTTATAGGCTAAGGCACTTTCCCCCCCTCTATGCCTGACTTTTCAGCCAAGATTGGTTATGAAATTGGCTGATAACAGTTTAAATATATGCCGTTACAATGTACTGAGAGATATACAATGGTGGTGGTGCATGTGTGGGGTGGTTAATTTCATCTTGGTCCCAGCAGTGGAGTATGAGAAGCTGCCTTATTCCAAGTAGGACCTCTGTATCTCCTTTGGCTGTCAGTGGTTCTCCAGGGTCACACTCAGAGAAAACTATTTCCCAGCCACTTTACACGTCATGATGGATTGAATCTGGGGCTCTTTGCTTGCAAAGTATATGCCACGGAGGACCTCTGATTTTAATGATTTTATCCTAGTCGGAGTTATAAACTCTTTCCTCCAGTGGGAAGATTAGTTGCCGGTGGACTTGGGGTTTGACAAGTATATTTCAGGCAGCGTTGCTAACTGTGGCTCTGTATTCCCCCTCTTGCCCCTTAGCACTGTGACTTCGGCGGTCTTCACTGTGGGGGATAATGTTGTTTCGGGGAGTGATGACCGTACTGTGAAAGTCTGGGACTTGAAAAATATGAGATCACCTATTGCAACTATCCGTACAGATTCTGCAGTGAACAGGTAAGCAAAGCCACAAGATTAAATGTGGGAGGGGTTGGCTGACCTCCATGTAATAACCCTGGGGATCCAATTGATGTTCAGTTTTTGAGGCTTAGCTGGAATCCACCTTAACTTGGATCCAAGATCACTGCAGACGGTGACTGCGGTCATGAAATTAAAAGACGCCTGCTCCTTGGGAGGAAAGCTATGACAAACCTAGACAGCATAATAAAAAGTAGAGACATCATCTTGCCAACAAAAGTCCGTATGGTCAAAGCAATGGTATTCCCAGAGTAATGTATGGCTGCGAGAGTTGGACCATAAGGAAGGCTGAGCGCCAAAGAATAGATGTGTTTGAATTATAAGAACATAATGTTGGATCAGGCCAAAGGCCCATCCAGTCCAACACTGTGTCACACAGTGGCCAGAAATACCAGTGCCATCAGGAGGTCCAGCAGTGGGGCCAGGACATTAGAAGCCCTCCCACTGTTGACCCCCCGAAGCACCAAGAAGACAGAGCATCACTTGCCCCAGAACCCCTATCTATACCTTGTGGCTAATACCCACTGATGGACCTCTGCTCCATATGCTTATCTAATTCCCTTTTGAAGCCGTCCATGCTTGTAGCCACCACCACCTCCTGTGGCAGTGAATTCCATGTGTGAATCACTCTTTGGGTGAAGAAGTACTTCCTTTTATCCATTCTAACCTGACCGCTCAGCAATTTCATTGAGTGCCCATGGGTTCTTGTATTGTGAGAAAGGGAGAAAAGTATGGTGCTGGAGAAGACTCTTGAGGGTCCCTTGGACTGCAGGGAGATCAAATCAGTAAATCCTAAAGAAATCAACCCTGACTGTTCCTTGGAAGGCCAGATACTGAAGTTGAAGCTCAAATACTTTGGCCACCAAATGAGAAGGGAGCACTCACTGGAGAAGACTCTGATGCTGGGAAAGATTGCAGGTCAAAGAAGAAGGGGACAGCAAAGGATGAGATGGTTAGATAGTGTTATCAATGCAACAAACATGAAATTAAGCATACTCCAGAGGACAGCAGAAGACAGGAGGGCCTGGCATGATGTGGTCCATGGGGTCGCGAAGAGTCGGACTCGACTGTGCGACTGAACAACAATACCTTAACTCGGAGATCTTCACTTTCTTCTTGACTTTCATCACATGAAATTTCTCGGCAAGGGCTGAGCCCTAGCCTGGATACCTCCAAGCTGAAATTTGTGCAGAAGGACATTCTAAAACGGCGGCTCTTAGTTTCTGCTTGCAATGTGAGTTTGCTGCCATCTTGAATGTTTGGTGTAAAGTCAGAACAGTGGCATCCATGGTAATTTTCATCTTCAAAGAAAATGAGTTTTTGAGAGACTGGTATGGGACTCAAGAGATAATTCATAGGGCTGGAGACCACTGAAAAGATTTTTTCTGTAAAATCTGTGCTCTCTCCAAAGAGCTCAGTTTATGGTTGCCTTGCTTCCAGACAGAGTGTTCTGAACCAAAGTAGTTTGACTTCAGCCCTAGAACAGCTCTGTATGCTTTCTGACCATCAAAGTAAAATCAGTCAGGGTTTCTTAATCTAACATATCCAAGGAAAAACTAAATTACATTGAAGTGCTCATGTGACAGAAGTTTTATGAGTTTGCATGAGCCAGGACAGCAGTTATGGCTTAGCCTGAATTGCCTTGAAGCGACTAAGGACCGAACTACACATGATGATCAGTTTTGCTTATCGATGCCTTGTGATTTTTTGTTGTTGTTGTCAAAATTCATTCAGGAGAGGTTGAGAAATGAACTTCTTAAACCTTTCTCCACGCCCAGTTGTTTGTTCCTGCATCTTTTCTTCCAGATACAGGAATGTGGCTGCAAAGTCAGTATTTTACCAAAAACGTGCCAGAGGGAGAAAACTTAAGAAGCCGTCCCTTGCTGCGTGCCGCTTTCGTGCTCAAGATTTAGTACCCACAGTTGTGTTTGGTCAAAGAGAAAAATCTTGAGGAGCGACAAAATGTCATGTTTCCTTTGATCCTAAGTGTTCATGATGATATACAACATTTTGTTTATGGCCTGGCTGTCGGGATCACACAGTTGCTCCATGGTCATCATTTGACCCCAAAGGGAGAGCGGGTTTAGAGTTCTGACTTTTGGTTAGAGCCCTTGCTCTGTATCAAGTGACGCTTGGTGGGTCTCCCAGCCCTCAGTGGCTGCCGTGTAATGGAAGGAGACACCCCCCCCCCAAATCAAAGTCCCCTTCTGCATAAACAAAACTCTTTATTCTCAGCCAGAGGAGGACTGCTTTGTTGTTGGTGACAGCAGTACAAGTTTGAACCATTAAGGGGAATTAAAATCCCCCCCCCTTACACACAACCATCAGCACCACCTTTTAAAGGATCACCGGTGCCTTAACTAGTTGCTGTAGATATTCCGGGTTGTGTGGCTGTGGTCTTGGCATTGTAGAACCTGGCGTTTCGCCAGTAGCTGTGACTGGCATCCTCAGAGGTATAACACAGAAAGATGGATTACTCTCTGTGTCAAGGTGAGAAGAAAAATGGTAGGCAGGTAATTTATATCTACTCCAGAAGGTGGGGTAGGACCTGAGTCATTATCTTGTAGGAGTTCCCCAGGCTATGGACATGCTAATGGAGGAGCTTTCCTGAGAAGGTTCTTTTGTGTGTGGATTGTTTCCTGAGGAAGTTTCTTGTTATCCTACAAGATAATGACTCAGCCCACCTACCATTTTCTTCTCACCTTGACACAGAGAGTATTCCATCTTTCTGTGTTATACACAGTTACTGGCAAAACGTCAGGTCCTATAATGCCAAGACCACGGCCACACAACCCGGAAAATCTACAGCAACTAGTGAACTCCGGCCGTGAAAGCCTTCGACAACATAGTGCCTTAACTCTTTGTAAGAGGAAAAAAAGGTAATATGTATTTGCATGAAATATGTACAAGATAAATCCTTCAATTAAATCACTTTCAGCGAGCTTGAAGAACTGTCAGTTCCCATTTGTCAGGCCAGCCGTTGGGTCCCTAACCTCTTTCTATCTCTCTGGTGCAGGATTAACGTTTGTGTCGGCCAAAGAATCATTGCCCTTCCACACGACAACCGACAGGTTAGATTGTTTGACATGTCTGGAGTACGATTAGCGCGGCTTCCTCGCAGCAACAGACAGGTACTGGGATGTTTTAGTTGTGTACATAAAGATACATTCGTGATTCTTTGTGTCCTTCTTTTGCATGAAGGAAGATAGAGCAAAAAAGCGGGGGGTGGGGGACAGTGTTCCCTCTAAGCTGAGTTAGTGTGAGCTAGCTCACAGTTTTTTTAGCCTCCGGCTCACACGTTTTTGTCTTAGCTCAGGAAGGAGGGCTCCAGAGCAAACTAACATATGTAGTAGCCAAATCCCTTGCTCACAACTTTAACACCAGTAGCTCACCAAGTAGAATTTTTGCTCACAAGGCTCCACAGCTTAGAGAGTGCATTGGTGGGGGAGACGTCTGTGATAAACTGAAGAGGGTACAGAGCAATGTTCCCTCTAAGCTGTGCAGTCTTGTGAGCAAAAATTCTAATTTGTGAGCTACAGAGACAGCAGTTGATTCCCCTTCTCTCACGTTTTAAACCCTTGGCTAATTATCTTACATATGCCGAGGAATGTTTGATGAAGTTTTTATTGGCCGATACTTATGATTCTGTCTCACGCAATGTTGCTAAATATTGTTATTTGGTAATTAAAAAGTGTAGAATGTACTGTAACTCGAGCCATTAATGACGGAATTGACCGGTTTCGTATTTTAGTATTTAAGGCTGCAAGGATTCTATGTCGTAGACTCGGTGTTGTACTATTTTGGTTTATTTTGCTGGTCTTATGACTGTTCTTAATAATAAATTTGATTTGACTTTGTGAGCTACTGGCATTAAAGTTGTGAGCGAGCGATTTGGCTGCTGCATCAATTAGTTTGCCATCCTTACTGAGCTAAGACAAAAATGTATGAGCCAGAGGTTAAAAAACTGTGAGCTAGCTCACACTAACTCAGTTTAGAGGGAACACTGGTACAGAGTACCAGAACCCACACAAAAGGAAAGACTATGTACCGTACTGTGTGTAAACCAAATATTAATATATACGGTGCAAAAGTATAGTGTGATGAGTGAAAACAGTCCCTATATACTGTGCATAATACAATAAAGTATGACCATTCAAATATACAAAACAAAAAAAAATTAAATGCATAATACAGTGACTCATGACAATAGGAAAAGTATAGCACTTGACGATCTGCTGGCTACTTAAGGTACCGTTTCGATATCTTCTTCAGAATTGTTACTGTTCCCGTTGCACAATGGCCTTGAACAATTGTAGTAAATTATTTATCAGCCAGTCACAGAGGATTAAGAAGTGTATTTAAATCACATATCTGTGATCAAATTTCTCATGTGTAATTCTGGAAATCTTGCATATACAGCAAAGAGGCCAGGGTGAAGAGACTGAATACATCTGAATTTTCTTCTTCAGTATATTGGCACAGTAGTCGTGCAATAGCTGGAAAGACTGTAGCCTCTTCTGTTTAAAAATCGTGCAGATTTATGTTTGCCCCAACTCACGTACCCAGTGGTATTTTCTTGCACTGATTCTAGGATGGGGACCATCCATTGTCCAGCCTTTGTCCTGGTCGCCACGCCAGCTTTGAAATGTCGAGAATTCAGGGCAGCTTCACCTGTTTGTTTAGGCGAACACCCAACATGCAAGTGTGAAGATTGAAGTTAAACAAATATGCTACTGCAACAAATATGCTACTGCTCGCGGGGAGGGCAGGGTATAAATTGAAGTAAGAAAGAAAGAAAGAAATTCCTTGGGACAAGTCTGATAATCTCCAATCCACAGATTTGGGGAGTAGCTACCCAATCCTAAACTAGTGCAAGCCTAGCTTCCCTCCAGCTGCTTGAGGTGAGCCCATCTCAGTCTCTCAAGTTTTGCTTCGTAAACAGATCAGTCCTTCTCATCATGTTATTCCTGCCCATAGTAGAGACCCTGTCATCTTACATCCCTGTCTGAAACACTTTTTCAATGGAAGTAAGCCCCCTTTGTTCCTATGAAATGAATTCCCAGGTGTGATATTATCTCTACATGGTCTTGGGATGAAACTCCGATTTCCACAAATGGAAGAGAAGTTGTGCCCAGTGCTGCCATAGAGACAACCCAGCAAAAGTTAGGCACTTTTAAATTGTATTTATTATTGTATTTCTACCCCGCCCTCCCCGCAAACGGGCTCAGGGTGGCTTACAAAGGGCACCATGTGCCTACACATAAAAACAAAACAATTTAGCAAAATAAAGTGCTCACTAGTTCCATCGCTGCTTGCAGTGAGAGAAGTTCAAACACGTTCTTAATTGTCCGGTGGAGGCAAAGGAACCTGACAGTGTTTAGCTGGATTGTGCCCTTCAAAAATGTGTGTAAAAATCCAAAATGCAAAAGACAAGGTGCACACACGTCCCATTTAGTTGTGAGGAGCTGATCCTGCTGGCTAGCGTTTGTACTGAAAACACTGAGGCGCTGTTGTTCTTGACAGTATTTGAGGATTACCGTGGCCGCTGTCTGTACGGGTGGCACAACTTGATTTATTCTGGCAGGGAATGATTAACGGTACATGCAGTGGTCTGTTGAGAACACAGGCCTTTGGAAGGTTAAGCCCGATAGGGATGATAAACCGTCTTTGGTCCGCATATGTTGAAACTAATAGATTTGTGGAGTTTCCAGTTCTAATGCAGGCCTTTTTGCTGTCCCAGGGTCACAGAAGAATGGTTTGTTGTTCAGCATGGAGTGAAGACCACCCGATATGCAACCTGTTCACCTGTGGATTCGATCGCCAAGCTATAGGGTGGAATATCAACATCCCTGCCCTGCTTCAGGAAAAATGAGATGCTGGAAGAATTCTCCTTTTCATTTTTTTTTGTTGCCATAGACTTTTAACCTTTTTTTTTTTTGCAGGCACTAGTCTGCTCTCATCGTAAAAGGTGCACCTTGAAAAGGGGGGGTGTTGCAGATGTCATTACCACGTCGTGCGCAGTTTGCATGAAATGTACAGAAAAAATGTGACCTTTTCAAAGAAGTTAGGTTCTTGTGTATGAACTTTTATATCTTGGCATCCACTGGCGCTAAAAGGATGGTTGGCTTTCCTACAGGGCATAGAAGCGTTCATAAGTTATTCAGCATAGATGAACTGTAGGGCATTATGTTTGACTTAAATGTGAATTCTGTGTCGTTATTGTGAAGAATATATAGTCTGCCTTCCCCCTTCCTCCTCATCATTTTACATATCTGCCCTTATGGTTGAAGAGAATATAGGGCCAAACTCTTTAAGATGAAGGGTGAATTTCACTTAGAAGTATGCTGGGAATCTTTCTTGTGTCTGTATGAAGTCTGACTCAAGCACTCCGATGTAGTGGCAGTTCCACCTCCAATTTAATCTGGTTGCTGGAAACACGAGGAGACAATAAGTAACCCTAAGAATGTCCTTAACTTTTCAAGAAGTAGCCGGCTTGTTCTCAGCCTGTTGGCCTGAGCACCACATTGTGTTTATGGATCTTCACACTCATGGCAAACTCTGAAATACTGCCGTCGCAATCATGGCTATCTGAATAAGCTTTTGAGCACTTTAGTTTATAGCAGTTGTTATAAACCATTTCTGTAAGCATCAAGATGACTTTCCTAGAAAATGTGAGACTATCTGAGAAGGATTTACATAGCTGTGTTTCTATGATTTTTCTCCCCCAGGCCTGAGAATAAACATTGTTTTGGGTTGTTTCTTTTTAAACGCATCCCGTATTTCACATGCTTTAAACGGGCACTCTCCTGCCTTGGTTCTGCCTGAGCCGACGCCACACAGATTGAAATCCAAAGACCTGTGCAGCTAGACCCATGTTCTAGATCTGTGTTCCCACGGCTCTCCTTTCTCCTCACTTCGCATACCAAACTGAGCATGTTCCATTCACCTGGGAAGGGGAGGAGGGTCCACTTTTCAAAGAAAAACAAAAGATACCCCACTGGGTATAGCCAGGAGTTCAGAGGTGCTGGACATCGTTCCCCAGCTCTCCCCAACCCCCCCCCCCCCACTTGTAACTGAGTGCTACCTCAAAACACGGATGTGGGGCTACCATGAATTTTGCTGTTCCACTTCAGCACTTTGAATCTCCTTGCGATGGGCTGTCTCGAAGAGGGAAAGACAATCATAGCCAATGTCTGGCTTACAGTGAAACGTGACTTGTCCATTTTGTCTGTACCCAGGGGTCCCCGTCCTCGCAAGTTTCCCTTCTCTTTTCCTCAAAAGGACCTGGATGGATTTTGCTCCTCCTATATCGAGTCTTGCTTGTTTCGTAGTAGTTGCAAGTTCCTTTTCACTGCTGATTGGGGTTTGGGTTTTTTGGAAGGATTTGGAGGGGTATATTTGTGGCTTCTTCATCATGGTTCTCCTCTCCGTATCTCAAGATTGAGAGCCCCAAAGGCCAGAATAGTCCTGTAGCTTCCTTGTAGATCAAGTTTAAAATGGATTCCTGTAAAACATCTGGTATCTGGAGTCTTGTGATTGTTTTGTTTTTGAATTGTCGAGACTGGCATCTTACCCAGCTCGGTCTAAGATGAATGTGGTAGGCTGGCTCTTTCCCCCTCCCACTTGCATAAGATAGAACAGGTTGGGAGTAAAGGAGCCCATTGCAAGAGAGCCAGAATCTTAGAGGCAATTTGAAGCATTACATTATAAGTAGGCCTATAAAAGCTAAGGTAATAAATTGAGAATCTGGAAGAGAATTCATGCCATCGACATGATCTTTTGGGGGCAAAAGCTTGTGTGACCTCAGAGCACAAGTAGATACCGAGAACTGGGTGAGCAAGTGGTTGAGACATGTGGCGATCGTCATATGTGCTGATACCGAATAAATTACTCCAATTTTTTTGAAAATGATTATTGGATTTTGATATACCTGCTTCCCTCCCCCCCCCCCCCCGGGCGTCTTTGGTGACTCCACAGTTTGGGGTCTACCCAGTCTCTTCCCCCCTGCCACGGTAGCCCATGGCAAGATTTGACTCGGTAACAGATGACTTTATTGTGTGTTCAGTCAACAGGGTTTTGTCTATACAGCAGTTGCCACAGAGAGACAGGAGGGAGGGGAAATACAGCTAGGAGAGAAGAGAACCTGGGAGTTTACCCCTTGACGAGGTTGGATTGCAAGAGAAACCAAAACAAGGCTGAGTTCTGTAGTGCACCTGTAGATTTGTCACTATTGAAAAAACCCACCCTTTCTTTCCCAATGATTTCCTTGGCTTATGGAGCGGAAGGCGTATCCCAGCTGAATTTCTCCACATTTGGTAGCTGTATAGACTTTTCCAGCTTGCCCTGGGCAAAATCTTGGCTGCCTGTGGGTCGTTGACTGAGGCGTTTTTAGCGAGCAGTCTGGGCATATTGAATACTTGATTGCATGGATAGGTCACAGGACTGAGCTCAATAAGGTTTTTTTTAGAAATCAGTATGAAACAATGCAGGGAAAGGTGGGACTTCAGTGGGGCGCTTGTTACACCTCTCTGTATCGGTGAAGGACCAGCCCCTGATAGCAGAGATGCCGAGGTGCTCATTCCCACCGCAGCCTCAAATGCCTCGTCTTCTTCAAGAGGAGCAAGCGAGTTGCTTGACTTGGCTTCTGCAACTTCTTGAATGCTGGGCTGAGCTGACAGGTTCCGTCCCAACGGCAGTCAAATGGCAGAAGTGAAGGGGACAAAAATTAGATGGGTCACACATTTCACTTTTGGGGGTCTCCGCCTTAAAGCGGACAGGTGCTCCAGCTGCTGTAAGTATTGGTCTAATTGTGTCCCACGCATTTCACATAAAAAAAGGAAGGAAAGTGGCTGTTACATATTTTCAGTATTGAGACTTAGTTTTGCTGTTATCACTGGGCAAATTGCAAAGACCTGTCGTGTCTCTGTTTCTTTGTATGTAAGTGTTCTTTAACATGCACATCATTTTTTTTTGCCTATCTGTAACTGTTTCAGAATTTTTAACAAATCTTATTTTCGATGCCGAAGTCTATGAAAATCAGCTTCCTCAGAGGAGGAAAAAAATCCTGTACTTGTGTGTCAATGTAGAACCACTTTTTTAATTTACTAATGTTCTGGTGATTTGTGTTTTTTTAGATGTTCAGTGTGTGTCTTCGTTGCAATTTTAAAAATGCCATTAAATCATTCAGCAGAGTTCCAGAACTTGTGTTTTTAATAAGCTCCGAATAACATAATGTGTAAAGTCTTTCTTTATTCTCTCCAAATCCTCAAAGTAATCATGTATTTTCTTTCTAATTCAGATTTTCTCAGCTTCTTCTCTTGTTTTTGGTTGGTGGAACTAGATGTTATGGCACTTGCAGGGCCACTGCTGAAAACTGTAGCCATGTGTTTTGCTGTCCTTCTACATGATACGTTTTCTGTTCATGATTTGCCACGTTAGTTGTCACGGGGCAAAAAAAGGCACAGTACAGTGTCAGACCATGCACTGAGCATCTCTCGATGTTAACAAAGAGGTAGAGGAGAATGTGATGCAGGGAGTTCATTTTCAACAGTAGCTCTGTGTCATTCATAACATCTAGTATTATCCTACACAATGGCTGGCAGGAAGAAGGCCAAGTTGACTTTTGAAAATGGGATTCATCTGTATAATAAAGTGAACCCTGCAGCTTGAAGTCTCTAACTTAAAAGTGGCTTTGACGGATATTTTTGTCCCTTTTTGTGTCTTCCCATATTCCGTGCAAGGAAATCTTTAATTGCATCTTGCTACACAGGTTATGAACATCCTCCACATGGCTTGTTTCCCCAGAGTTACATTAAATAGATTTTTTCCCCCTTGCTTAAAGAACCAAGTCAAAACATAGTTTCAGTACAATTTATTTTGATACAACAGCCCTCAGAGTATCATGAAACGCTTTACAGACTGAACAGAAATAACTGATACCGCTTACAATAAAGCTGGAGTCCTGACTGACAAGTGATCCGAAGATTGTCACACTCATATAGAAATGAAATGAGTTCCGATTGCTATGGAAACATCTTGCATCGTTAACGATGCATCCCAAAATATTCCCGCAGAATCGTTATCCGTCGCATTTCAAAGGTCTTGCATGTCAGGTTTGTCGAGCTCCACAAGTGAGGATAGGCCGACTGGATTGGATCCCACCAAGCTGTTCTGCTAAGGCGGGTGCTTCCCCCAAATGCTAGGAGCAGGAACAGCCTGCCTTCAGCTGGGGGGGGGGGAAGGTAGTGGACCCCTGCCATCAGAGGTACGAGGTCAGCCACTGTTCCTAATGGAGGGATTGTATGAAAACTGAACTGAGAACCCTACAAAGAATGCCTTCTTTCTCATCTTTGCTTCTCTTCGGAAATGTGCAATCCATCTGTATGATTCCAAAGAACAAGGCCCGAACCAGTGCAGGATAGACAGGGTAGCTACTCCACCGAGGAAATCTAACACAAACGTGCAGACTTGGACACAATTTAGCCAGTTTGGTGTAGTGGTTAGGAGCGCGGACTCTAATCTGGGACAACTGGGTTTGATTCCCCACTCCTCCACATGCAGCTGCTGGTGTGACCTTGGGTCAGTCACAAGTTCTCTCAGCTATTCTCTCAGGAGCAGTTCTTGAAAGAGCGCTCTCGGCCCCACCTATCTCACAGGGTGTCTGTTGTGGGGAGGGGAAGGGCAAGGAGATTGTAAGCTGCTCTGAGACTCGGAGTAGTGAAGGGTAGGGTATAGATCCGATGTCGTCTCTTATTTGCACAAATATCCCATGTCAAATTGGCATGGAAGTCCCTTACATGTAACATGTCAAGGAAGAGGCAGTGGGCCTTACTGACGGTTACGTGCAAGAGAGATCTTGATGTATGGATGCATACAAGGGAATACGTGAGTTCTGCAGTGAGACCATAACAAAAGGACTGTACTACATCCATGAACTTGGTCACTTTTTTGGTGTTCCTCCAAACTAAGAATTACTGAATTCCTCCTGAAAGGGTCCTGAAGCAGTGAGCGGTAAGCATTCTCTGATGATCTTTCCACACTCATGGACTACCATTTTGTAACGGATCCTAATCATAAACCACCGAGGGAGCCAATCTGGTTGTAAAGTGACATGGATAGATAAAGATGAATCTGTCAGTGGATAGCAGTAATGGGTACCTGCAGATGGGATGTGTTTTTTAGACAATAGTTCAGTTTCTTGGCTTGAAAAGCAAACTGAGAAATATAGATAGGTATTGTCATCTATCAGCTAGTGCATATGCAGAATGTTGCAAAGCCTCTATGTGTAGAGCCCACAGCCAATGGCGCAGCTTAACAGAGAGCTATGAACGGCAGATATTCCAGTAATAGTTTAACCAGAACTGTTTGTGCATGCAAGGGCCAAAAGGTACAGAATACATTATGGGAAGCAGAATCCAGCTTTTTGGGGAAAAAAATCAAGTTCCTAGTCATGATTGAGAATATATACTTGCAAGCCTGGGGGTGACGTTGGCTGAAATCTCCAAAACCAGAAAAAGGCTGAATATGGTATGAACGTTGTCATCCAACATTTTAATACCTGGAACACTGTTCACGGGCATGTGGGGTAGTAGTGTTGGTTTGTGGGTTTGGTGGGTGGAGGACAGAGACCGTAAACTGTGGTGCCCAGAAGAGAGGAGCCATATGGGAGGGCACTCAGGACGCCGGAGAGGGGGCAGGGGTAGAGGGACAAGAGCCAAGCCGCAAGCAGAGCGAAGCTGTGCAGGAGACAATCTGGGCATGGGTGGAAGGTGTTGGAAAATTTGGTAGAAATAGTTAGATATTCAGAGCTTGCAATGGATCTTTGTTCACTGGATCTAAATGCAGAAGTTGTAATGCTTGACCTATCAGCACCTTTGATTAACCAGCACGCCCTGTTCCTCATGCCTCATGACTGTACTATGTTCAGTACCCATGGCTGGCCTTTCAGTGCCTGGAATAGTTCCTTGCTCTTCCTCCCTGACTTTATTTTTATTTTATTTCATTGGGCTTCTAGCCCACCCTCCCCTGTGCAGCAGGCTCAGGACGGGTTGCAACATTCTTAAAAACTGGTGGACCTCCTAATGGCACCTGGTATTTTTGGTCACTGTGTGACAGAGTGTTGGACTGGATGGGCCACTGGCCTGATCCGACATTGGCTTCTCTCATGTTCTTACGTTTTTACATGCAAAGCTTTAAAAATAAAATATAGCCATAGAACAGGTACGAAACAGTATTACTATGAAAAAACCTCAAGGGGTGTGTGACGGAATTAAAGGATAGTACACAGCAGCAGGTAAATAAAGAAGCTGCTAAGTCATATGACTGAGGAGGGGGCTTTTTGGCTTGGAATTCTCAGTGAGTGACAGATAACTGTGGACAACTGACAGTTGGGAAAAGAGAGTTGGAAGTGGAGGAGGAGGAGGAGATTGGATTTATACCCCGCCCTTCACTTGGAGTCTCAGAGCGGCTTACAAACTCCTTTCCCTTCTCCTCCCCACAACAGACACCCTGTGAGGTGGGTGGGGCTGAGAAAACTCTGACACAAACTGCTCTTTTTCAAGGACAGCTGTGCCAGAGCTTGTGACTGACCCAAGGTCACATCAGCAGGTGCAAGTGGAAGAGTGGGGAATCAAACCCGGTTCTCCCAGATTAGAGTCCGCACACTTAACCACTACACCAGTTAGCAGAGAGTTGTCAGCTAACTGGATAGCTCTGAGGTGGAACAAAAAATCTCTGTGGCTCTGTGAAAACCGTCTGATATCAGTTTGAGTAGAAAACTGTGGCTGAATTAAACTTTGCATTGGTACCCTCTAAAGGAAAGAGGAGAGTGAACAGACAGTGAACAGTATAAGACCTCAGTGGTCACAAACACCAGATACATTGCTCCAAAGGAACTTGTAGAGGTGGCTATAGAAAGGGCTAAGGGTCTGGAGGAGTCTGGAGAGCTGGAAAGGTGCCCAGTTAGACTCAAAGGGTCCAGACAGATGAAGTCCAAAGGTTAGTCACAAAACTGTTACTGAAGAGTGGGATCATAAGTGTGTTTAGTGAACTGAAGAACATCTGTGTAAAACTGAGAGTGATAAGCCTACAGTCTATGTGAAGGCAAAGTAAAAAGTTATATTCTACAAGGAAATGAAACATCTTATGTAAATATATCCCATCCCCCTGTTGGGCTTTCTGAGAAATAAAGAAGCTTACTGTTTGACTTTTATAATTACTGGTGCCTGTCTTACTGGTGAAAGAATTATACTGGGCAGTTGTCCTCCATACATCCTGAAGTTATACAAACCCCGAAGAGACTACTTGTTATTGTGAACTGGTCAGCCATCATAAAGTAAAACCGATCAGTCACATCAGTGTAAAATAAACTGAATCCAGTACAAATAAAAATATATTTAGGCAGTGATGCCACAGCTCGGTCACCCCAACAGCCTGGGAGAGGGCGTGGGGTGTTAATAGGGTGCCAGTAAGCCAATATGCTGAATTGGATGAAGTTCCCATGGCTACGTAGCTGCATGTCTAAACAGTGCAGGGGAAGCGGATGGGTGAGTAGAGCAGCTCTGTTGAATCGAAATGCTGCTAGACAGAGCTGAGCTGAGCAGAGCGGGGGAGGCCATTGTAGCTGGATTGTTGCCACCTCAGCCATAGGCCTGGTGGAACATTTCTGCTTTACAGGCCCTGAAGGAATGCATTAGATCCCACAGGGCCTGGATCTCACTAGGGAGAGTGTTCCACCAGGCTGGTGCCAGAGCTGAGAAGGCTCTGGCTCAGTGTTCACTCTAAGCTGAGTTAGTGTGAGCAAGCTCACAGTTTTTTTAGCCTCCAGCTCACATCTTTGTCTTCGCTCAGGAAGGATAGCTCCAGAGCAAACTAATTTATGCAGCAGCCAAATCACGTGCTCACAACTTTAATGCCAGCAGCTCACAAAGTAGAGTTTTTGCTCACAAGATTCCACAGCCTAGAGGGAGCATTGTGGTCGAGACTAGGCAGACATCTTTGGGGCCAGGGATAACCAGTAGGTGTTGAGTGGAAGAGCACAAGGCCCTTCGGGGCACTATAGAGAGAGATGGTCCTATAGATATGTGGGTCCCAGTCTGCGCAGGGCTTTAAAGGTAAGAACCAAGACCTTGAACTTGATCTGGAATTTAACTGGGAGCCAACAGCTGGTGCAGCACCAGATGTATATGTGCTCTCAGAGGTCTGGTCCCTTTTAGTACCAGAATGAATGTGACTTGCTTGTTTGCAGGAATATGCATAGCCCAGATTCTAACCGGGTGTGTGTGTGTGAATGTGAGTTCAGTATATGACTTAGTGAATGAGGTCATACTGCCTGGAGTGACCAGCAGCAGTCAGATTCCATGTGGTAACAGCCCAGGGGGCTTTGACAAACAAAAGAAAAGCCAGCCAGCCGGGGAAAGTCAACAAGTTAATATAACGAGTTTCCGGTGCCTGCGAGACTGCGCAGACAGACCAAGAGAGCCTCCGCGTCTTTGCTCCAAAAAAACGCAAAATAAAAACTAATTGAGGACTATAAAGACTAAAACTACTCGCTGATAAGGATGGGGAGGCAAAGAGGAGGGAAAGGAGGGAAAGGAGCCAAGAAAAATAACGAGGAAGCTCAACAAAGTGAGCAAACTATGCAACCGTCGGATGAAGACTCCCCCCCCCCATTAGAACTCGACTCCGAAGAGGAGGCAACCAGCCGGCAGAGCAAAAGGAAACGTGAGGACTCAATCACCAAAAAAGATATACAGTCTATGCTGGTAGAAATGAAAAAAGAATTTAAAGATAGTATCACCCCTATCCATCAGAAATTGGATGCTATGAATCTCAGCCTAACAGACTTGAAAGAACGGACGGACCAGGCTCTGATACAAAGTGCCAGGAATAAGCAGGACATTAAAAACCTACAGACTTTTGAGACTTGGAGTAAGTCCAAAATTATTCTTTTGGATATAAAGGCACGGGAACGAAAAATTAAATTCAGGGGGATCTCACCAAATTTTTCTACTGAGAAAGACCTCACAGACACTTTAAATGTGTGGCTTCAGGCATTATTGCAACTGCCAGCTGCACCAATTAGCCAAGCTTATCGGCTGAAGCCACTCCAAGCAACCTCGCCCACACTCATACCAGACATTCTTGCTGAGCTAACAGACATTAAAGTGAAGAACATCGTTTTAGAAGCCGCAAGAAAAAATAATGGACTTCAATTAGAAGACACTAAAATACAAGTGTTCCAGGACCTGCCATCCGAAATCTTGACAGCACGTCGGAATCTGAAACCAATTACAAAGAGGTTGACAGAAAAACAAATTAGGTATCGTTGGCTACCACTGGGACATTTATATATAAATTATAAAGGCAGAACCTTCAACGTCCATGATATCAAGTCCGGAGAGGAAATGTTAAGTGCTCTAGAACTTTAAGTTTCGGACAAAAAAATGTGATGACAACAGGTTTAATTTCAGATAAGCTGATTTAATATTAATATTTTGTTTTAAACATAGTGACATTAAGGTATAATAGGAGCATAGCGGGAAAGGCACTTGGAAGGAACTCCCCTACCACCTCCCAGAGGGTGGGGCCTTAGAGGAAGACCCCCTTTGGAATTTCCAAAGCCCCATATAGAGGTGGCAATCCCCAAGAACTCCGCCACGAAGATTTAAATTTTGTGGCCGCTGATTATTCTTTTTATTTAAGAGTAATTAAAAGGCATAATATATTATAGATAAGATATGAGAGAAATTCTTTGGGATAACAATAACTATCATTTTATTAAGTCTGTATAATTTGAGTTGGAGTTTAAGGAAAGAAAAAATAGTGTGTTAAGCGTGCACTGGCAATGACGGGGGGAAATCATTTAGTTTCTATAACCATTATAACTTAACAGCCATTGCCAGTGATATGATGTACAAGAGGTTGTAACAGATTATACAGCATTATAAAAAGTGTGATTTGTGTTGTAAGCATGTGAAAATAAAAATAAAAAAAATATTAAAAAAAAAAGTTAATATAACTAGATTGTTTAAAGTCTGGATTTCTCACAATCTCGGATGACGTCCCCAGAGGAAGGTGCGCTGGACTATTCAAAAGTGAAAGGATGGCATAAAGCTTAATCTGATTTTAATTTCTTATCTGGCTTAGTCAAAACATTATCTGTACCTTTGCAGCATTACTTATCAGGAGCCAAGGAAAACAAAAGGATTTTTAATAGAGCCAGTTTTGGAGAAAGGCCTGCAGTACG